>NC_050518.1:1968204-1982492 GCF_002922805.2 Oryzias melastigma
TCCACCTCCCATTCCCCCTCCTCCCATTCCTCCACCCATTCCTCCTCCCATTCCTCCTCCCATTCCTCCACCCATTCCTCCACTCATTCCTCCCATCCCCCCTCCGCCCATTCCTCCTATTCCACCTTGTTGTGTGCCAGGCTTTGGACTACCCATCTGACCCACGGGACCCCTGAAAAGAGACAAAACAAAAAATGACAGATTTTATTTTCAAGGAAAAGTTTTAAAAAATAACAGCTTTGCATTCACATGACATAAACTAATTACAAATTTTTCTTCTATAATTATCCTCTATAAAAGTTGTGAAAGTTTATGAATAAGTGCAAACCACCTAAATAAATCCGACATATTTTGAGTCAAAAAAATATACTGAACACTTAACTATAAACCAACCCAAAAGCTTTTTTAAGCCATGGCAGAATATCCACAACATCATTGTACACATAGAAACATGTATTGCTACAATTTACTGTATGTTTCTTATCTTTAAGTAGGACAGAACATCTGAACTGAATTTCTATTTTATATTATATAGTGTTGAACAGTTCTTTCCCCAAGCCTCACAATTAGTCTCTCAATCTTTAGGTGCTAAGGACAGTTTTACAGCAATTATATCTTCCCTCCACGATTAGGATAATAGGATGTAACGCTAGGTTCACACTGGACACGGAAGCGGAGCGGAGTGCGTGCCGCTTCCGCTCTCTCCTTCAATTCATACCAGACGCGTATTTTTTCTGCGACGGTCTACAGGCGCTTCTGCTAGAACTTTACTTTTGTTTTTGCAATCATGGGTAAATAATAACCTAACTAGATATAAAGCATTATCTGTGATATTGCCAGCGTGAATGCTGTAAGCTGCAAAAGAAGCCAGAGCTGGTAGCTAAAAAACACCGGAACTAAAAGCTAAAGCTGATAGGTGAAAACACTAGAGCTGAAAGCTTGTTAAAATAGTAGCTAAATGCCAAGTTAGCCAAAAAACTAGAAAAAAAGTCTAATTTTGTCAAAATTGCTAAATAATGCTAAAATGGTAAACTTTGAAAAAGTCAAATTTTGCCCAAACAGCTAGGATAATGCTAACATGTTAGCTAAACTCAAAATTTTCCTAAAGAACTTCAAGAAAGTCTTAATTTGACAAAATAGGTAGCATAATGCTAAGTTAAAAGCTGAATTTCAAATTACCTTAAAAAATATAGTAGTTGCTGAACATTTTAAAGTTTTTCTCTAGCTGAAAGGATAAGTGGAAGTTCACAAGTTTCAAGTTTTTTTTTCATTCATTTCCTATGAGGCATATTTATATAGGTTAACAAGGGCACCAAATGGAAGTGGCCTCTGTTCCGCGGCGCTTCCGCGTCCAGTGTGAACCAGGCGTAAGTTATTTTTTCTTCCTTTTCTAAGGACTGTTTGTCACCATCACCAAGCAAGAAGCACAGCTTCAAGTGATCAGCTGGTGACTGCAACTTCATGGCCAATACCGTATTTTTCGGACTATAAGTCGCACCGGAGTATAAGTCGCATTTTTTTCAAGTAATTTATTTTACAAACTGGTTGAAAAAAACGATATTACATCATCCTGGAAGGTAAGTTATAACATTCATAAGTGAATAGAAAACAGGGTAAATATGTGTCAACACATATTCACATATTAGCATCATGAAAAAAACGAAAAGGTGTAGCATTTATATAACATAACAGTTTTATTTAACTATAGCCTCAAGAACTCATCAACTTTGTATCTTTACTGTAATTAATTGCACGCAATCTCACTCCATATCACTAAATCCCTTAAATTCTTCGTCCTCTGTGTCACGTCTGAATAACTAAAGTAAATAAAGTAATTGCATAGATCACCATAAGAGGGCACTCTAGACTTACGGTCCATATCTCATCATTAAAAATTCGTATATAAGTCGCACTGGAGTATAAGTCGCAGGGACATTCAATCTATGAAAAAAAACGCGACTTATAGTCCGGAAAATACGGTACTCTCTTCTTTCTCTGGTTTCATTTATTAACAGATACAATCCCTGTGTATTTAGTAAAGTACAATTTAAAACATACTTAATTGAGGTTTTGGCATAGCTAGAACATAAACATGCTGGTATGTGCACAAAAAATAAATTATACATGTTCTAAGGCAGGTAAAAGCAATCGCAAGAAATACAGGCTTTGGGCACTTTGAGTAATATGTAGACAATGTCAAACAAACGGAAAGGCATAGAGCATATCGGACAAACAACAGCACAGAGTAGACATGACCCCAAAGCTTCAACATTTATATCAAAAAACGAACACTCCCAAACAAGAACTCTAGTAACATGAAGGATTTATGTGTACATGTGATAACAAAACATTCTAAAATTAACCTAATGCAAAATTAAGTTTTGTAATTTCGTGAACCAAGTTTAAATACGTATTTTTGTTTTTCCGTCATTCTTTTTTACATTTTCTCTTTAAAGTTTTCTTGCACTTTCATTTAGCCAACTGGATTTTTCTTTCCATTGCCTCAAAGTATAACTCTACTTTCTATTATCTTTCCCATCAGCACTAAAACTAGCATAGCTCCCCCCTTGTTGTTTTTCCTTCTTGGCATTTTCATTTCCACTCTAAAAGGTACTAAACCCAGCCTGACCCTGTCTGCCTTTTTCATTCCACGTCTTTAATAAAAAAAACAGCATCACTGACATCCTGGATTCAAAAGCAAATGTCAGAGAATCTTTTGTAGTAAAATACAAAAATGTACATATTCACATTAAAAATCTGAATTGATGCCTGAGAGTTATTTAGTAAAAAAAAAATGGTTAAATTATATTCTATTTTCAGCATTATTGACCTTTACGTTTGGTTAAAAACCTTCACATGACCTGTTTATGATTTAAAAGTAAATTGTAAAAATACAAGAAGACCACTTAGCACATTTCAACAGACAGACAATCATCATCCATGCACACTATGACTGAAACCCTGGTTTTACTGTCCTTTCAGGAAAAGCTCAAAGAGCAGCATTATACAACTGGTGAGGAAGAAGCAACATGAGCCATACTTAATTTTTCATAACAAAATTGAGGAGCAAAAACCTCGAATTTATACATCAAACATAGCAAAAAAGGGATCTATTAAAATATTTAGTCATTTGGGTCAACCACCTGTATGGGCGCTGCTGGTTTTTGGTAGAAGGAACGGCCACCTCTTCAAGAGAAGTACAGGTGAGTGGGACTCGTTCAGCCATTTCAAGGGACGGCATGAAAATGAAACGTATGACTGTTGCTGTGAGTAACTGGTGACGTATTCGTAAGGCAAATAAATGTAAGCTGCATGCACTTGTGTTTGATGCTGCTGTACAGTAGCCTTAAGCCACACTCTACAGGTGCCAGTTGGGTGTTGAAGGGTGCCCTCAGAAAATACATTCAGATTATCCACTTTCCTCATTTCTAAAAACCCTAACAGACTCTGCAAAATTTCGGTGACGGAGGTAGTTTTGAAAAATGATAAATCCATACAACACACTTTCGTCTCACCAACTTCACCCTTACTTTACCCTTTATTGTTGTGTAAGTGTTAACTACAAACTGTTGCTCGCAGGATGCCGATTAGGGATGGCGATACTGGGAATTTGGGTAACAATACAATACCAAGTAATTACAGGGCTAGTATCGCCATTATATATCGATACCGATAATTTTTCTTTTAAATGTTGTATTATAGGATAAACCCAGAAATCCACATTTTTGTTAATTAAGTGTATAATAAAACACAAGACAGGGACTTTTGGCAAATATAAATGTTTATTAACTAACTACAACAATCTGAACATACATTAACTAAAGAACGTGTATTAATAATGACATGATACGAATATGGTAACTCGTGCAAAATATTAAAAAAGCAAAAATGCAACGAAAATGTAAGTATAGGAGCACCACAAACATATTTTTTTAAGAAAAAAAATGAATTAAAATATCAAGGTCTCGAAAAAAGACACAATTTTAAAAAATGGTAAAGCAGTAAGATAAAATTCAAAGCTGACTCATGCAATTTGAAAATGGGAGTAAATGGAAAATTGCTCATTCTAAGCACCAGCCTCTCTGGTCAGTTGTGGTACTGCAACATTTTCCTGACCCCCAACCCCCCGCCTGCTCTTTACACAGTCTGTGGTTACCACTTGGATTTAGCTCATAAACAGTATGCAGTACCAAAAGCACCCTACAGATGGCGATATAGTCTAATCCGCCCAACAAACCAGCCAGATAGATAAAGACAAAGATGTGGGCCCTTTGAGCACAATCACAATGTAATGATTAACGGTTAGTGTCCTTTGAAATGTATCAAAAATGTAGCTTAGTAGAGAGTAAAAGTTGCTTATGTTTTTGATACTCAGTACAAGAACAAAGTAGCCAAAAAAGTGCTGAAGTAAAGTAACAAAGTCAACTGCGTGAGTAAGCTAAACTCTTTGCTGTATATATTGAAGAAAAACTGCGACAAAAGTATTGAAAGTATTGATTTCATCACACTAGTATCAATACTTAACCTTGGTATTGATATCGTATTCAGATCAATACGTCCACCCCTAACACTAGGCTCGCACTATACGCGGAAGCGGAGCGGAGTGTGCGCGGCATGTTGTGATTATATGTTTATGTTCATCACTTTAGTCTGTTTTGATACAAAAACATGATCACATTTTTTAATCACTGTGTTTTATTGTGAAAAATTGATTATATGTTGAAAATAAACTGTATTTTCTCATGCATCTTAATGTAATTTCCTGCCAGATTTAACGCGGTTCGCACACAAAGTAGACCGGATGCCAAAATAATCCGCGGATGACCACGGCGCTCCGCGTCTGGTATGAACTGCATCATAGATTAACAAGGATGCCAAATGGAAGCGGCCTCTGTTCCACGCCGGCTCAGTGTCCAGTGTGAACCAGGCGTAATGCCAACAGAAAAGAATGCACATTTTCACTCTACGGATTCATTGAGTGATCTACAACCTTGATATCTCACACGGGCCATCTGCGTGCCCCACACAGGTTTGACCACTTTTCGCCCCGTATCATAGAGACACTTAAAATTAAGGATTTAAACAGCTTGTGATTTTCTTCTAGGTTCCACATCTTAATTTGTTTTTACTTATTTTTCATTCTCTTTAGTTTGTCTTTCCAAATTCATTTTCTAAAGGCTTGCTCGATAAAACACACATTCAGCTGATTTTATGACTCTCTCCCAATTGATCCAGTGCGAACGGGTTTACAAGGATTTACTCGCTTTTATCCCCCTCCAGTGGTACATTTCTCATCCCACCTTCAGACCAAGAGCAAACAAGTCTATTTAGGTTATCGGTGAATCCAAAACAAAACATATATTTTCTCCTCCTCCCCAATTTCTCCTCTGCTATAGCATTTCTTCACCCTCTAAGCTGTAGAAAGAACTACTTGTGTACGGACCATTTATTTCTGTCTGCATCCTCTCCCTCCTCCTCATCAGATCACCTCCCATTTTCCGTTCTTTCTCGTTCCCCTTTGTTGCTTCTTCCGAGCAAACTTTAATTAATCGGAATGGGAAAGCCTTTTTTTAAATTCTAATTTCAATCCTTACAAGGACATTTGTAATATTTGACATCAACAGACGGGGTTAGTATTTAATAAAGATTCTCTAAAAGCTCTCAGTTATGTTTAACAAGCATGTTAATGGAAAGCTAGTGTTGCAGTATTAGCTTATAAATGTTATAATCTGTTTGATAACTATGTGCTTGTTTTTTTCTGTTTTTTGTTTTGTTAGGCATGTCCCGATCCGATCATGCGATCAGAAATTGGGCCCGATCACGTGGTTGATGACTCGATTAAAATCGGACTTTGTCCCCAATTAAGGATCGGATATTTCAATTATTCTTATCATGATCAGCGCTTTATATTTCCATCTTATTATTCCAGATAAATACTCCACTAGAGGTCTGCGTGTCATGAAAACGGCAGCAGCTCAACCCGAAGACTAACGTAAAGAATTCAGTCAAGCTAGCTAGATGATCACAGATTCAGATTTCCATGATCAATAACTCTTTTAAAAACGCTTTAAACTGACAGCAAGTGTCTATATTGGTTTGTCCTAACAAAAACAACAACCTATAAAAGCATTTCAACAGACAGAGATTGAGTTTTTATTTCTTTTTAATGCTAAGCTCTTTGTGCTCCCATTAGACAGACGGCTACATGTAGCCGTGATTTAATTCCTAAAGAGCCGAGCTGTCCTTTGATATGCCTGTTTATTTATGTGACAGGGAAATACAAGTTGAGAAAATTAACTACTGTGGTAATAAAACAGAAAAAAAAAAATAAATAATCACATAATTAAAGACAAAAAAAACCTAATAAATGAAAACTAATAAAGATATCATCAAATTCATGCTAAAACAAAGTCATCATTTATTTTTACGAATTTAAATGAGGACAGGAATCACATTTGGTTAAAAATGTTCAATAGCTCTAAAGGTATTTAAGCTAAAGTCACTAAACTTTCTCACAACACTAATTATCACTTATATAACAAGAAAATTGTATTTTTTTTCCTAGTTTATATTTGCTGTATTTTTACTTGTTTATTAAAGCTACTTCACAGAAGTGTTCTATTAAGTTTTTAATGATAAAAGAAGGTTATTGAAGTAAAAATTAGGGACAAAACAAATCTATTTATTCAATTTGTTCATCTTTTAAATGTCTTACAAAAGTATCGGATCGGGACTCGGTATCGGCAAATCCACAAAATCAAATGACTCGGAATCGGATCGGGCCCAAAAAAAACCTGATCGGGACATCCCTATTTTAATATATTTTCCTTCTCTTCCTTGTTTACAGTCCTACATTAAAAGATTAGATTTAAACTAAAAGTTATTTTTTAAATAAAAATAATCACATTTAAATTGTTTAGATTATTACCAGAAACCATACATTTCTCATGACATCTTCTGACAAACCTGAAACACCATCCACACCCTTAGAAGTTCTGCAGGAAAGAATATCCTTTCTCGTGCACCCAGAAGACATTATTTATTCTGTGTGAACCCCAAGTGTTTGTTCTGAAGAGACTTTGGTAAAACACTGCAGCCTCACCAGCACTCCTAATATCTGAGGTGTATCCTGTAACAACCCTATATATGACTCGAGCTTTACCTTGCTGGGTTGTGACTGAACCTCTTTATTTCTTATTTTGAAGAAGCTCCAATTCCAGGTTAGTGATATAAGTTCTTAAATTTGTATATTTATATTTTATACTATTACCAGAACAAGGAAACAAGAGTGTGTTGTTGTTTGATACAAGTTGCATGAATGTTAGTTATTCATCCAGTGTGGATGAAGTAATGCAGTTGTTCAATAATAGGGCTAAGTTGATAAAACCATTAATCAATTTGAATAGATATAAGCTTATCAACCAATAATTGAGCCATAAAAATAGAAATCAATTGAGCACATAAAAGCTAGTCTGCTAGCTTGATGCTAACATTTAATAGAATTCCCCATAGGACGGCTAATGCTAATGCTTGGTTGACCGAAAAAAAATTTTTTCTTCTGGAATAAGGTGTAATACTACAGCGCGATTGCCACCTAGTGGCCAAACTGAAACGTCCTCCAGGAGAAGCAGAACAATGTTTGCAATGTAAATGATCTGAACATTTTTGTTAGAACTTCTCCTTTAGAGAAAACATGTATTACTGTATGATATTAACAATCTAATTATTTCAATAAGACATTTTACAGTATGTGAACTGTATCAGATTAATATAAAAATCTTCAAAATGTATAGTAGATTATTTATGTAATTCTAAACAAATGTGTAATCTCAAAATTGAAATGAATCAAATTGTATTGAGTAGATCAAAAGAATAAAAAAATTCTGACTCAAATTGAATCAATTTTGGAAATGATAATCAATACCCAGCCCTATTCAGAACTGCTTGATCAAAAATCAAACTAAAACTCAGACAAAATCTTTGTTTTTCAGCAACTTATTACTGTTTACAAAACGTTTGAAATGATTGCCTTTTTCTACAAAATTCTTTTGCTAAACTACTTTTTTTTTTTTTTTTTTTAACAAAATCTGCTATAAAAATACAATCCATAACTTTTACGAATCTGCAGGCTAACAAAAAACTTTTGGGAGTGAATTTGACTAACAAAAAAAAAATTATTTGGATCTCTAAAAAGAGCTTTCTGTTGATCAGTTTTTATAGTAAAGAAACACAGAAGTACTATAGATGTGAAGGTTTAATGATGAAAATAACATAAATAGCATTTAGTCAGAAACTCTAAAGTCCAGTTACCCATCAAGCCAAAAAACTCAATGCTTAGCTTTGAGACCTACTCATGCTTTGTCACTCTGTGTTTTAGTCCTTTTCATACAAATCACAAAAGATCATTTGAATGTATACATACAGCTTTTTTCTAATCTTTTTCAACATTTTGTTTATCTTTTCTTGAAAATCTGCAATACCGCACAGCAACAGTATCGATGCAAATTTTCACAGCCATTGTAAATACACACCTGTTATGCAAACGGAATAAAAATATGGAATAAATCAATGTTCGAGCATTTTTTGGTGTCTGGTACTGCAAAGAGAAGATGGACTTGGCAGACGAAGATCCTGCTTTTCCAACAGATCATTCCCAACACAAGTACACTCTGCTAATTGCTATTACTGAGGGCACCGGGTCTTCTGGGTATTTGCACACATATTCTGAATAAATGTAGGAGAAGAGGCAGGGAATGAATGAATGTGCATAAATTTGAAGTGTGACACGTCTTTGGATGAGAAATAAAGCTTTGCTGTTTCTCAAGAGGAAATCTGGAGCTTGCAGCAAAAATATTTAACATAAATCTCAAAGGAAAGAAAATATTTTTTTTAATTCATGCCTATCAAAAAGCTGCCATCACAAAACTACAAAGAAATGTTATGTCCCATGTTAAAATTAAAACTAAGGCTGTATTCAGACTGAGAATGTCCGATGGTTCGGATCAAGTCCACTTATTTCTTTTGGATTAAGTCTTGAAGGTTGCATTTGGTCTGTATTCAGACTGGTGTCTACCAGAGATTTCTGTTTTGGACTAAAACCACGTGACTACAGATCTCTTCAGTCATTGGCCAGCAGTTACCAGGATTTTTCACTTATTCAAACTTTTTATTTCGCTGATCGATTTTGAGTGTCTGTATGAAGGCCAGGTTCATCTTTTTACTGCTGCTTTGGTACACTACAAGGTACGCTGATAAGTGTTTGTGAAATATAGATTGTCTGAAAAATAGTGAGAAGCTGTGTGGATCATGTCAAAATTTGTTTTGATGAACCCAAATTCATCCAGCCACACAATGTGTCTGATTGTTGTGGTGTTCTAGCATTGATTTGAATAGAATTCTGTTAAGGAACTAGAATGGAGCTTTGAGGATGACGTCATGGCAGCTCCCCACGCGTGTGCCATGGAACGAGACAAGTGCTAAAATGAACGCTCTGACAAGTAATCAGTTAGACCAATTACTTCCTTTTTGCTAACTTGACAATCAATGCATTTGACCACAGATCACCGATCGCTTCATTCCCATCGTGTTTCGTGGCGGCTACGGTGGCTGTTTTAGTTCAGTTTTGTTACTCGCTTATTGGATAATCTTCAGACTGAGGAATCTCAGAGCAAACCGAAGTTCAGTCCAATTGGAAACGAATCAATACCACGTCAAAAGATGGGTCAGAGAGCGATTTCTGGTCTAGGACCAGGATTCGTTTGTGCTTATTCAAAATGAAACTTTGTTTTGCATTTTTGGGGGAAACAAACTCTGGTTCACTAAATGTGTCCAGTCTGAATACACCCTAAAACAACTTGATTTTTAATGCTGAAAAAGTATGAAGAGCTAATTATACTGGGTCATTTGAAAGTGAATCCAAAGCTTTGAATCCCTGTCCTCACTGGTTTGAACGCTTTCTGCAATGGATTTCAGAGTGATTTTTTTTCTTGTCTAATCTTTTACACATGTAATTTGTTTTGCACATTTTGAAATGTAAATGTAGCCTAAGCTGTTTAACTGAATTTAAACAGTTTTTAAATAAGTTGGCTTCCTCTCACTCCCTTTCAAGCAATGCATCTTTTATTGTGATTGAGTTTTTGTTTCCTTGATTACTTGAAATAAGCAATTTCTAATCTAATCTAAACATCATTATATGAGGCTAATTCCTTCTTTACTTGCTATTTTTGTTTTTATTTGAATCATTTCGTTAGTGTTGTAGTGACGTGTAGAATTACAAAAAACTGCACTATAGTTTTTCAGCATAAACCTTTTGAGTGTGTTGTTGCAGCACAGTTCTAACACATTTTATGGAACTATAAACGGTATCTATCTACAGCTTTGTCACAAAAACCTGTTGTGTGTAAAAAAGGTGTAACCAAACAAGGTGGGCAGGTTTTTGTGCGCAGGTGTGTATCACCTGGCTTCTGGCTTGAATTCATGTCTCTAAATCTCTTTCCAGCAGATGGTTTTATGAATAGTGGGATAAAAATGGCATGAAGACACACACACACACACACACCTGTATACAATTTACCTCTCAGTGTGAGAACAAGCTCATGCTGGCCTCATGAGTTACACAAGAAATCAGCACCACAGAGAATAATGCAGTGCTCATTAACAAGCAACCAAACACTCACAGACGCAGCTGCTTTTGCTTATTCTGGGCGCTATAATCACAAGAGCACATTTAGAAGTCTTCAAACTGTAAACAATAGCAATTAGAACAACACGAGGGGAAAGTTGTGAACAAAAGCCTGGTGACCTGTGGTCTCTTTACAAACTTTAATTTGACAAAAGATCTATTTTGGTACAATTAAAAATGCTTGTCCTGTCCAGCTTAAAAGAAAATGTATTAAAACAAACATTAAGTGTTTCTTTGTCTTGAGAAGAACCATTGATTTTCAAATGATTTTTTGTAAGAATTTATTTTTTGAATTTAATAGCATGATGAGCACACAAAATCACAAATTATCTACCTACTTTGAGATATAAGGGGAAAGGGTCTTCTTGGAGCTGAAAATGGAAATTAATTTTAAAGGTTAAAAAAATGACTATTTTAAATGGATAAATAAAAATGTATTAACTTGAAAAGTCACTGAAAATAATCTTTTGTAATGTAAGGGTTCAATCGCAAAGTTAGAGCCAAACAAATAATTTGGGTGACAAAAGGCAAAAAAAATAATGACTATTGACTAAATTGGAACTCTGATCTTTTGTCTCATTTCCACTGAGCGGACCGGACCGGACCGGTACATTATTTTGAGCGTTTTCATTATAAAATGGACCCATTAGGCTGGACTGATTTGTACCATTTTAGATCCCCCGTTGGTTGTAGGTTCTTAGAAAAATGGAAAAGACCCGTTAGGGCGGAGCTACTGAAGTCGCACGACTAAATCCATTGATTGGTGAAAAGGTTTTACGACAACAAGAAGTGTCCAACCAGCGCTTTTCCCAACTCAAGATCCAATCTTCTTACAAAGAATATATAATGACAATGAAAATAAGCCAGTCCTCTTGTTTAATTATTTTATAGTTATTTTATTATTGTTTAATTTTAGAAGTGTTTATTCGTTTTGTGGGTTTATTACATATTTTTTAGTACCATATACGGCCAGCAGGTGGAATTAGGGCCGTAGAGGAAGAACGACGTCATGCTAGATAGAGAGACATGAATGAGAGCGAATGGAGAAGAGTAATTGAGGAGCGCTGAGAGTTTGAATTACAGGAAAACAGTTGTATGTGTTTGAACCCGTGAATAAAAGTACACAAAATCTTCAGTAGTCTGCTGTTCTTTGAAAATGTGCTACAGATACGAATTTTTGCTTTTATTATTCCCAGAGGTGAGGGACCAGAGACATGCCAAATCTGAGGTTACATAGAACCGCGTGAGTCGCACCGTTTTGACACGCAACTACGTCATCGGTCTACACCCCGCATGCTCTTTGACGGTCCAATGGAAACGCTCACTTGAATTAGCCGGACCATTCCAAACGGGCCAGGAGTGGACCGGTCCGGTCTGGACCATTCTGTGGAAATGAGGCATCATTGTTTGTTCAGGGTCAGAAAAACCAGAATAGAGGGAGTAAAAAGCTTGTATTGTTCATATACACAGTTCTATTCTGTTCTATAGTTTGACAAAAACACAAATATACTTAGAAGCGTCCCAAACTTTTGACATGTATCAACATTTTTTTTGTTGTATTCGTTTTAGGGGATAAAAATTTTACACTTTAAATCTCCGCCATGTTAATGTGCTAATAAAAACAGAAGTGGCCAATGAGGGTGAACACAGAGTTTTAATCAAATTGAGAATATATATGATTTAGGCAGCTTTAATCCCTAAAAGAAATTAAACATACCTTTAAAAAAACAAATACCACAGTGGAAATGTGTTTTTGAAATCCTGTTCTTTTTTATTTTAGGTTTCAACAATCCTTCTTCTTTCTGACAGCAAAGTGAACCACTGACCATTACCTTTCTGCTTTAATGGAAAGTCTTGTCTGCAGCATTTTGCCTCAGGAGACGAGGTAAAATAGATACTTAGAGAAGAAAGAGGAAAATAACCAAATGGGTGGAAGAAAGGAAACAAAGTTTCAAAGATTTAGAAAAACAAGCATCAATGTTGCTGTTGTTTTAAATTCTAAAAGATGAAAAAAGGTCAATTTTAGAGTTTAAAGAAACAGAACTTTGTTATTTTAATTCTTCTTATTATTGTGAGCATGGGAAGTCGCAGAAGACTTTGGCATCAACTCTAACTTCTTCACTGTAAACATTTTTGTATTGGAGTTCATGGTGTTCCACAAGGCTCTGTGTTTGGTACCGTGTTATTATTTTAGAAATGACTCTGTTTGCCAACATTATGAGGCAACACAAGTTAACATACATTTTTTTATGTGACACCAGCACCAAGTCATCCAGACAACAAACGGTATGTCTCCACAAATAGTATAAGTTTAATTTCCTTCTGCAAGACTAAGATGAGACCAAAGCAGAAGGTTTAGGACCTGAGCGCCCTCAACGTCAATGAGTAATAATATAAACTCCCTAAATACAATGGCTTCAATGAGAAACCTTAAGGTTTTTTTTTAGGTTTTTAATTTTTACTCAAATGTAGTTTTAAGACCTAAAGACTTCTGTTTGCCTCAGTTATTTTTCAAAACCCAGTAGCAGCCTGTCTCATAAACTAGTCCAAGATCCTCCTCATCCTCACATGTAAGTCTATAATTTCAAACTCCAACCTACAATAACTTTACAATAACTAATTACTCTGCAGCATTATGGTTTCAGAATTTCCAAAAAATCAAAGGAATGCAGAAACCAACTCCATCTTTAAAGATGAACATAAACTTTTGTTTTTGATCAACTAGAATCGCAGCCATGATTTCAGTTCTGATGCTATGTGCTTAAAGTCCAACTGTATCTTTTTTCTATTCTTAAATCATTCCCATTGGTTTTTAAATTAAGATTATGCAGTTTTTTTTAACCAAAATCAAAAGGGCTTTGTCTCTCCTGCTAGCTTATAGCCCCTCACAAGCCCAAGGTAACATTAGAACGTATAGCAAAAAAATAAATAAATTCCGAACAATATCAGAGTTATCCAGATGTACAGTTTTGATCCAGATGCAGTTCACACGAGAAAATGAAGACGTTAATGGATCTGTTTGTCTGCAAGTGGATGACTTGTGGAAAATTGTAGAGGAGCAAGGAGACTTTGACCCGCCCAATGCAGTTCCTGTGTTAAAAACCGCCTCCATTGTGAGAAAAACGCTATAAGAACACATTAAAAACACAATTTTCACTGCAGTGGATCTTTAAAATAAAGGTCATTACATAATGCACTGCATGCATTTGCTCATGTAACTTTCCAAATGTGTTCATGTCGTTGTAACAGCCCTAATGGCTCTTTATAGTATTTTTAACTATAAAAGTCAAACTGCAAAACTTGTCAAGTTCTGTTCGAGGTTTATTTCTGAAACAGAACTAATCGGTCTTTGAATGCAATGTGTCTTCAATATGTAATTTTTAAAATAAAAAAATGACAAAGGCCTCAGTTACATTTGAATTCATTTATTTTTCACAATGTTTTACAATATTTTTACTTGTTCAATTATTATAATCTGAGATTATTTTTGCTTTACTCCTGTCTATGTTTATCATATCATCTGTGATATTATTTTTTTATTTAAAAATAAGCTACATTTTGGGGCTAAATTTGACACAAACAAAACTTTTTTTTCAATAAATGAGGA
>NC_050518.1:1982587-1994666 GCF_002922805.2 Oryzias melastigma
CCTGTCTATGTTTATCATATCATCTGTGATATTATTTTTTTTATTTAAAAATAAGCTACATTTTGGGGCTAAATTTGACACAAACACAACTTTTTTTTCAATAAATGAGGAACATCATTTGAAGTACTTTTGACTCTACAGTATTGAAAGCTGCCATAGTTCAGATGTTGCTACATCATCTACTTGTCTTTCCTCCTTCATTTGGTTTCCTTTAATCTCCTATAATTATCTTTTTTTCCTTTTCCTCTGTGATCTGACAGAGTCCACGATAAACATGGTTCATAATTATTGAAAAAAACAACAGACCCATCAACAATAAACAAAGACAGCATTGTGCTGCATAGATAATATAGTAAAATACAGTCATGTCATCAGACTAATTAAGACCCATATCAATTGATTTTAGATTTACCATAGAGAGTGGTGAGTGTGTGTCCTGTGCAGAAACAGACTCACTGGCTGGTGAGGAAGTCTCTACATCAAGTCAAAAATACTTCAGCAAAATGACAAATATAGAACTCTTCTGGAAGCTGGAAGGAATTGAAAAGAGCAGCATTCAGATTAGGAGCATATTTTCTTTGATTTTCCCTCAGAGACAGTTTCAGCAGTGAATGCATGGAGATGGAGACAGGCTGATCCTCCAGTAGGAGAACATCTCTTCCTGCAGGCGCAAACAGGCCACGGCTCACTGTCTGTGTGTGAATCTTAAATAATCACACTCTCTAAGGTTAGCATTTATGGTAATCCAACAACAATAGTAGTAATAATTATCTGTTTGCACTTAATTAAAGCAGGTTGTTACTGAGCTTTGCAAAAACACGTATGTTTGCATCCTGAATGGATGTGACTGCTTAAAACAAAGAACATTGTTGACTTTTTGAGGGACTTTACAAAATACCTTCAAATAGTCACATATGAGGATGCTCAGGTGTAGAGATCAGTGCTTTTAATTCACTGGTGACTCTATATTGTCCCTGTGCACGTGGCCCGGCAAAAGACTGACAACCCGATCAGGGAGGACCACGCATTCACCCAACAGTGGCTGGGATAGGCTCCAGCAACTTTTTGACTCTTAAAAAAGGTATTCAGAGGGTTTTTAGGCTAGGATGTTTGCAAGTGACTCATGTAAATTGACTTCCAAGTCTGTGAGTCAGGGAGTACAGACCTACAAAATTAAGTTGTAACTGGTTGAAGCAAAAAAGCAAGAGTTCAGTATTTCCAGGAAGAGCTCTCAAGATGGGAGCCAGACATAATTAGCTGGAACCTGAAGTGTCATCGTCCCCCATATTGGTCGAAATTTACGTTTTTTGTTTTTTTTTTTATTAGAAAAAGACTAATTTAACTGGCAACCATGACAGTTACAAGTTTGTTATTTTTTTTTGTTTGTTTTAAGCTTTAAACCTTTAACATTGGAGATGTCTGTCAAACCGCATCCCGCATGTGTCAAAGTCAATTATATCCGGCCCCCCAGATCATTTTATAGTATTGTTAGTAATGGCCCAGTGTTATCTTGTTACATCCCAATTTTGACAGAATGTATATTTTATAGCCCTGCGACAGACAGGCGACCTGTCCAGGGTGTACCCCGCCTTCGCCCATCAGTAGCCGGGATAGGCTCCGGCACCCCGTGACCCCGAAAAGGAAGAAGCGGACAAGATGAATGAGTGAATGTAAATTTTATGGAGAGAGAAAGATTGAAAGTTATTTAAGGTTTAGGTTGATTTACTCTGGATTAATATTCTTGTCTGTTCTTATTCATATTTAAAAAAAGTTTTTTTTTTTTTATTTTAACAATTTTGTTTTTTTATATATTTAATTCATATTTGTTTTGTTTAGCTCACAACCTACTGTGTGTTTTGGGTTTTTTGCCCCCTGTGCAGTTCGAGTTCACCCTATCCCCTATGACAGGGGTCACTAACTGGCGAACCGCAGTTCGAATCCGGACCCAGATGTTGGGCCATGTAGACCCAATATCTGGGTCCACATGACCCAACATCTGGATCCAAATTTGACGGAAAACTAGTACGATGGGCACTTCTATTTTAAACGGTTTAGCTCTTGACGTCATTCTATCCCATTCTCACTATCAAGTCTTCATATATGGACCCACAAATGTTTGGAGAGTTTTTTGGGGAGAAAAGAGCCGCGAGGAAACTGAAGAAGAGCTTTTGACTCCAACATAAAGCTGCTGTTTACAGACACAACCAGGATTCTTCCTCCAAATATGGATTTATGGAGTCAGTTATTGATTTAAAGTGTTGCTTTCTAGGGCAAATCTTTTTTCCATCACGACAGAATAAGCTGATTCACATTGAAAATTTACCATTGTTGAAAGAATGTAAACACTGCAGCGAAAGCTCAGGTGTAAAAGAGCTAATAGTTTTACAAATGTGAAGACTTATTGTTTTTTGAAAGGAATAAAACGATTACGTTTTTTTTTTTTTGTCTCATTTTAAGATCATCTTGTACACTAAACCGTTAATTCACAGTAAAAAAGTTTTAATAAAAGGTGCTACAATTCTGAAAACTTCTGGCTAATGATGTCCGGGCGCCATCTTGTCTGCAGCCAGGTCCTCCTCAATATTTCAAGTGTTTAAATTCTGCTCCTCAGACATGGTAACAAACTTCTCAACATATAACTCTTCATTTTTCTGTACAAGGCTTATCCTGTACCAGCTCATGGAGATTCTATGTCTAAAATGTTCCCTATTGGTCACAATTTTTGCATCTTCATGTAATGACATCACATTGCAATTTACTTTGTGATTTTTTTTTTATTGAATCCTTCGGTTTTCATGAAACTCTTGGCGAAGATGCTTTTGCTGTAATTGAAAATCCCCAGTTGTGCAAAAAATATTCAGTTCCTTTTAAAATTGGTAATCTGGGTGCTATGCAAATCAAATGTTTCCATGGCAACCCATCTCTCTGCCTTCTGACTAAATACTCATTTCTCAAAAAGTACGAAAACATTACTCTGAAAAGATTTTTTAACTTTTGAAAACACAGTTTCTTACTAAGATTTTATTTTTCTTCCCATTCCCACAAACGTTACATTTTCCAATCATTTTGCTCCAGCAGGACTCTGTGCAGCTGCTGCAGTGGGCTATTTCATGCTGTGCATTAAATAAAAGGATTAATTTGTTCTGCTCAGACTTTGAATGGCCTGTAAATGGGACAGAGGGTTATAAATAGAAAGCACCTCACACACAACAATTTCTATTTCCAGACTCAGGTGGAGACAAAAAAAGAAGGGGCATCACTAAATATACATGTGCATGTGTTCTTTAACCAACTTGGTTGTTGTTTGACTTGAGTGTTCAGAGTGAAATCACAATAACATTGTTTTAGCACTGTGGGTATTGTAGTCCTCTTAGAGTGACATGTTAATTACCGGTACCTTTCATTTTGTGTTTACTACTAACTGACTTACTTTTTGCTTTAAAATTATTTTAACTACGGCCCACACCAAACTAGAATGACTTATATTGATAACTCCTATTAATATCTTATTTCCTTGTAATTCAGGTGTCTCCCCATGGATGACGCACTACAAATAAATGTACTTTTGTGTAGGTGCAGAAAGTTATTCTGCATTTATGTGTTGTTTTATTTAATTTTTTTCTGACATTTATGTATTTTTTGAGTTGGACTGTCATTGTTCTGATTATTCCAACACCGCATGAATGCAGGATTGTCTTTGTCCCTCAGAAACATCAACCCATTGGTGCAATTAGTACAAAAAAATAAAAATAAAACAAAAAATAAAAATTGATCAGTTAAAAAAAAAATAATTTTCAAAGTTAAAGCATATTTTGTCCAAATTCCTTGCTTTTTCCTTCTCTAACACTCCACACATCTGCTCTTGGTCCAGCCTTCTTTTAGACGACACCTGGTCTAGAATTTAGGACAGCCCGAGGTAGTGTCAAAAATAGGATACATTCAGGGAAATCAAGCAAAGAAATATCCCTAACTTAAAGAGTAAAAAACTATTTTTGAGCAAATCACACTTGTTTTAAAACTTAATAGTTCCAGATTCCAAAGCAATACAAGTATTAATGTTTCTAGCTAATTTCAAGATTTCATTTTGTCTTAAAAGTGCAGAATATCACAACTTATTTTAAGAAAACTTGTTGCAAATTTGCCAGTTTTGTTGGCAGTTTATTTCATGTACAACAAGAGAAAATATATTGTATTTGATGTATTTCAAACTTGTTTTGAAGATAACTATTTTTCCAATGTCATTTCAGTGTGAAACATGTGAGCATGCAGCCTCATTATTTACACACATTTTGATTAACTGAAGATTAAGTAGCCCCTTAAAGGTTCACTTAGTTTCTGGTGCACATGATAATTTTTTATTACTTCTATGTCCCTTTAAGGCCTCTGTAAAAAAGATTTGGGTAAGAAAAAAAAAGGTATGTGCTCAGTTTTGCTGCAAGTTTATTTTAATATTTTTCTTAATTTCTGGAAATTTCTCAATTTAAAGTGATTTTTTTCCTTTAAACTAAATAAACTAAATCACACAATTTTATTCTTATTTTTGGGGTAAGTAAGGATATTCTGTCATTGTGTTGCACAAATAATCTTTTCACATGATGGAAAGTGGGTCTACTCAAAACTAAAGTCTCTTTGTATTTTTTACATTTATTTTTACTTTCCGCTCACCTAAAGTTTTATTTTAAACTAATGACACCAATTCTGCAGTTGCAATAAAAAAAGTGAGTTTGTGTTGATACTTTGACTTTTACAGAACATCTAAAAAAGCCATAAAGACCTCTTAAAAAAAAACATCAACCTGAATTTGATCTATTTCCCTGGAACAATAGCTTTGCTTTAATCGCCTTGAGGTCAGGAAAATTAGTGAGCAAACCGAAGGTCTGCGTCACTTTTTGGGACAAGTAGTGCAAAATCAATAAAGCCAAGAGAGCAGCTATAAGGCGGTGGCGTGATGGCGAGGATATGCAGACTGTCCTTGGCAGAGCCACAACAAAGCGGAACTGCTGAGCTGCAATATGTTCTGCTGGATTTACCTCCCTGTCTGTCGTTGCTTCGCTCTGCTGTTGTTCTTTATTTGAAATGTCATCCAGGACAGTAGAATCAGGGACAAGCAGAAGCTCATTGAGGCCTCCACTACATAAACGTGTCATGCTAAAGGCAAGCATGGCAGCTGCTCACTTCTGTGTGCAAAAGATTTTTTAGGAATTTTTAGAAGTTTTGAATCGATTCATGTACATCTGAAATGGTCCTACCACAAACTATTATTTTAATAGTGGAATAATCACTGATTATTTTTTCCAATTAGTCGATTAATCGGGTCATGTGCAAACTGGATGTAAAGCAAAAATCTTAACCATCATTAGCTTTAAACTAACTAAAAAACAGATACGTATATAGCATTACCTGTGATGATGCTAGTGTGAATGCTATAAGCTGAATTTGGCCGCTGAAGATGCTAAAAACACTGAAGTTGATAGCAGAAAACGCTAAAGCTGATAGCCGGCTAAAATATTAAATTCCAAATTCGCCTAAAAAACAGGAAAAAAGCCTATGTTAGCCAAAACAGCTAGCATGCAGCTGAAATATTAGCTAAACTCAAAATAAGCCTAAAAAAAGGGAAAAATCCTGAATTAGCCAAAATTGCTAGCAAACAACTGAAAGAATAGCTAAACTCCAAATTAGCCTAACAATCCTTAATAAATGCCAAAATCGACCACAAAGCTAGCATAATGCTATTATAACTTTCAACTTTACTACACCCCGACTCCATATAATATAAAGTAACAGCTAATCTGCTATTGAATTAGTCATCGGCTATTTTAATATTCGATTAGTCGACTAATCGTGGCAGCCCTAATGTGAAACTGGAAGTAAATGTGAAGTTTGTGTGCATTAGATTCAGGAAACGTCTTAAAGTTGGTGCATTTCTCATGAATATGATATTCATGTCCTGCATCCCCGTGACCCCAAAAGGGATTCTCTGAGTTCTGAAGATGGATGGATAACATTCATTGGCTAAGCAGACAGGATTTGGGATGTCGAGCTGTTTCAGATAAACTATAAGACTTGATATTAGAGTATATTGTTAACACGTTTCACTACAAGTGCAGAAACCCTCTGGTGAAGGTGAAATTCTTCAATTCTCCCCAAGGTTCAATTTTGTTAGAATATGAAACAAAGTGGAAACATGGAAGCTGATTAAACAGGATTTTCCTACTAACAACTATCCTCATGAAAGCATTTTTAATCAACTGGTTAGTAAAAAACAAAAAACATCATCATGATGACAGCTTGCAGACACCTTAATGAACCCTATACACTCTGCTTTTTCTATGAAAAGATCTGCGGCACATATATTACAAAAAGCACACTATGAAGGCTGAGTGCAACGGCAGATTTTTATTTTCAAAGTATTGCTGTATTCATGCTCTATGTAATTCATGCAGTCAATTTGCCTGTTTTGACACACCGAGAAATTGCCTTCAATGCTTGTCCAAAAAGTGACCTCGTGTGGGAGGAGCTACTGTCAAAAGTTCATGAGGAGAACGATCAGAATGTCCTCCATGTTGGTTTTGGACTCCATTCGCTAATTATTTCATCCCGAGGAGACCTGGTGGCAGATGAGATGGCAGCTGAAAGTCATCAGCTGGAAGCAGAAAGATTTCATAGTTGTTGCCACTTTTATTATGGAAGTGTATAGAGACAATGAGGAGGGCTGTGTGGAGCGAGGGAATGAAGGCGATTTGGAGGTGCAGTTTTTTTGGTCTGTTTTAGAGTTGTTGGCAAGCTGGTACAGCGTTGGTTACGGCCTAAAGTAACCAAAACAAAGATCCTTTAAAAGAGATTAAGCCTCGGTTCCTACAATATTAATGTCAGGAGTCAGAACTCTGTCTCCCCTCTGGCCATCAGCAGGTGTCATCTCCAGAATACTGACTGCACTACATCTCCCAGTAGCCTAAGCACAGTTCCTGGATGCTGCTCAGGTGTCTCCAATCTGACAATCACCCACCTGCTTCTTAAGCAACACACAGAGCCTCATTCTGTGTGAAGTATTGTTTGTGCCTCCCTGCTTGCATTACTGAGCGTTTCATTCTGGACCTGATCTTCTGTCTCTGATTGCTTGCCGCCTGCCCTGACCCTCGCCTGGACTCTGACAACTCTAGTCTCTTCTCTGATGCCTTCCAACTCGTTGATTTCTTCATGTTCTCCCTGTCTGACTCAAATTGAGCTTTGTGGACTTTTAACTGTGCTAGGTTCCTGCCTGAATTAATAAACCTGCTGCATGTGGAACCAGCGGTCCACATGAAGAGTTCAGATTTTTAAAACTGTTAAGACTTTGACATTGGAGCTTTAGCTCCAGACCAGTGTTTACGTTTGACCTCGGTTAACTTCAACCCTTAGCACAATCATCATGAATCAGCTCATTCTGTCGCAGAGAAAAGTCACTTTGCGCTAGAAAAAAACACTTTATATTAGTAATGTGTTGCATATCGGTGAAAAGCTGCTCTAAAGTGTTGCTCACAGCGAAAAACTGCTTTCCTCTACAGATCAGCTAATTCACGTTGATTGTGTCAGGAGTTACGGTATGTCAAATAGCATTGTAGGTTTTGCGGAGAAGCCTTTTTTGTTTTTTGTTTTTTTTGCTTAAAATGCATAAAAACGTAACTGTTAGGGTCACTGTAAAGCAGGGACAGAGTCGTTTAGATCCATATGCAAACGTTTTAATGAGGTTGAGCATGGGAAAGACATAAAATGTGATCTCAATTCAGGCGGAGGTCAAAATCACAAGGGTGAGGCAGATAAACGAGAAAACAGGCAAAGGTCAAAGCACAGAGAAGACAACCAGGAAGAATATTGCTAGGCAGAACTAGACTTCTCAAAATAGAAGCAGCTGGTGATTCTTTAAATGCTGGATGGTACTGATGCGATCAGCTTTGCCGGAGGGAAGTCTGGGAGATGGCTAAAGGGATACGTAGTGAGGCAGTGGAGGTCAAGAACTCCTAAAGGGCTCCCTCTGGTGGACGGAGGTGAGTGCTGATGGTTGAATCAGTTCAGCTACTAGTTATGAGTCTTTTTCATTAAAAAAACGAGAGCATTTTTTGACCAAAATGTCTTTGCTCATAGGTGTTTATTTCCAAAAAGATGGAAAATGTAATAAATGTATGTAGTGATCAAATCAATATAAAATTTTAGCTATTAATTTTGTTTATAAAATATTGGCTTAAACTAAAACCCTTTAGAAAGAAAATCTCCTTCTCTTTTCTCCTCATTCACAATTACATTTCAACTCAGTATCAAGGATCTAATTTATTTGAAAAAAAAATCTAAAGCTTTGACTTTGCAATCATATATTGTATAGAGGAGTCTAAAAAGTTTGAAACCCTTTCAGGCTCTGGTTATGTTTTTGTTTATTCCTCCTGAATATGGATTATGTCTTTATTAAACCCAAACACAAAAAGAACAGACAGCAAAACTCCTTAAAAACTGTAGAAAATTAGCTTTGAACACTTCAGCTGGAGTGACCTACATTCACAAATCCCTTTTTACTTAATTTCATGCCAATGATAAAAACATTTCACTTGAGTGTCTTTTTCTGTGCCAACCCCCTCGCTGAGTCTAAATGACTTCAGGAGCACAACTGGAATGAAAAAGGAAAAATGATACCAAGAAACTGCACTTGACTGGATGTGAGAGCAAACACAGTGAGCAGAAACACGATGCCGTGCAGAGGAGAACATCAAAGTTCTGGAAGTCATGAGAAATCATAAAACTGTTGAGACCTTAAAATTTAACCTTTAATATATTTACTCAGAGCAATACAGATCAACATCATCAACGTACAGACTAACTCTGAAACTCAGCCTTTGGTTTTTATCTTGTTTTCTTTACTTTATGTCAGACAGACACATGCTGTATCTGCTGGACACAATGTGCCTCATTGTTGATCAGTTTGCTAACATGAAAGGACTGTTTGGTAGATTGACCTGGAGCTAAATCACAGCAGAAATCATTGACCTTTGCTTAAAAAATAAAAATTCAAGGAATATTTATTACAGTTTTGTTGATTGAAAAGGTTTGAGGGCTGTTTCATGTGTCTAACAGATAGTGGTGTAACTGTTTTTCTTATCAATGAAAATAAATCAAAAAGTAAATGTTTTAATACACATTTTGAACATGTAGATCTGTGTAAGGTCTTTGGATCGACAGTTCAGTACTAAAACAAAACTCATTTTTATAGTCAAACATTTTGTTCAACATGTCATTTTGCTCTGCTTCTACCTTTATATGTTTCGTTTGTTTTTATTCACTTACTTTTAATTTGTTATTAGCAGTTTTTACAATGTTAGGCTTTTAATGAACAGTACTTTGTTCAATTCTTAATTTGTGTTAAAGAGCATTCACATTGGACGCGGAGGCGCTGCGAGTGTGGGCGGCATCCACTCTTTCATGCAATTCAAACCAGATGCACATTTTTCCGCGACAGTTGACAGACTTCTGTTGGAGCTGTTTTTTGTTTTTGCCATCATGGATAAACTAATAACCTATAAATATTACCCCATGTTAATGCTAAAAAGAAGCAAGTAGTTAGTAGGCCTACGTTTCTTTCATTTATCTGTTGTTGAGACACAGAGAAGTGTGTGTGTGTTATGATTGTGTGTTTATTTTCCTCTCTACAGTCTGTTTAGATACAAAAACATGATCAGATTTGTCAATTGCGGTCTACTATTGTGAAAAATTGGTTATATTTTCCAAAATTGACCAGATTTTCTCACGTTGTGACGAAGAGGCTGAGACGTTTGGATCTATGTGCAAATAATTTAATGAGCAAGGGCAAGACATGAACGTAGTCAGAGTCCAGGCAAGGGTCAAACACAATGAGCGAGGCTGGATGGCAAATAAACAGGCAGGAGTCAAAACACAGAGGATCAGACATGGGAAGAATGCTCAGACTGTATGCAAGGCAAAACAAGACTTCGCACCAAGCTCTGTTTAGTGCCAGACTAAATACTGTTTGTGATGATTGCCTGATGTGGAACCATGGGAGCAGAGGGCAAAGGCTGATGGGAAATGCAGTGAAGAAGAAGCTTAGGAGAGTGTCAAAACTCATGCGATGGCTCCCTCTGGTGGTCGAAGGTGGAGGAGGATGGCTGAAGGGTGACACATGTATCTTGATGTAACTTCCTGCCAGAATTGACGCAGATCGCTCGGGATTTGTGCACAAAATAGACCAGACGCTGAAACGATCCGCTGCATGGCGCAGACCTTCTGCACTCCGTGCCTGATTTGAACCACACCATAGGTTAACAAGGGTGCCGAATGGAACTGCCTCCATTCCGCGCCACTTCCAGGTCGCTTACGTGTCATTTCGTATCGCTTCCGCGCCGCTTCTGCGGCCAGTGTGAACCAGGCTTTATACACAAGTTTAAAAGCTCATAGTAGTAATAGTAGTAGTAATATACCGGGTAATATAGAAAGCAAACAAACATCTTTATTGTAATATTTTTAGTGTTTTACATTAAAATAAATGGCAAAAAATAAACAATAATCTGAAAATCATATTGGATTTTCTATATTTAACCATTTAAGCTCTAGTGTTTATGTTTTTTGATTTACTGTAATTTTTTAATTGTTAACAAGATCAACGTAATTCCAGTAGATTCTGAAGTAATCTCGTGCTGGAATTGATGGTGATAACAAGTAAAAAATTAAAGTATGTTGAATATTTTGTTTTAAAGCGTCACTGGTAATGCCTCAGGTGTTAAAGGGTTAAATAGCAACTGATCACACCCAAAGAGCATCTATATAAAGAGTCTTAAACAAGTGTCAAACTTTGTCAAGAAAACTCCCAATTACTGATGTTAAATAGCACTTCACAGCAAACAGATTACAATGTCTGCATTAAATACAGACAATTCAGAGTTTGTTCACCGTATCAGAATATCTGATTCTATACATTAAAAATAACGTTTTAACACGATGATAAGTCATTACTAAAGTGGACTTATTGTCCAGTTTGGCTCTGATTGAGGGCTTATTTATGCTCTCCTGTTTTTGGGTTTGTTTTTTTTTATTCTGGCAGAGATGAGCAGCACCACGGTTAACCCGCCAGATGTTTGTTGAACACCTGGACACAATGTGACTCTTAGTTGATCAGTGTGCTAACATCAGGAGGATTGTTTGGCAGAGTGAGAGGCTCTGCTGACCTGTTGTTAAAGCCCACAACACACAGACGGGCAGAAACTCATCCCCTCAACTCTTCATCTTTTCAATCTGTTTCGTGTTTGTTTACTCAGAGGGTTTTGTTTTTCAGAAAGAAAGGAAAAATTGATTAAAAAACATGACAATTGAAGTGGTTCTGTTTTTTTATTATTATTATTTTAGATTCAACAGGCTGAAGGACAAATGTCTGATCAAGTTGTGTTGTCTTTGTGGGGGAAATCTGTTTTATGTTCATTATACTGTCAATTTTAAAATGAAAAACAATAATTTCTGGCGTCAGTTTTTCAAATGTTTCACAGAATCCGAACTTTTTTTTTTTTTTTTTAATAAGTGAGCTGACCAAGCATCTTCCCAGAAGCCTAACTCCGTATTGCTTTGACTGAGTTCCCCGTTTTCTTTCCAGGATGTGGTTGCATCACATTTCTCCACTCTTCAAACTGACAGCTCAGGATAAAAATACATATTCCCAGAAGAATTCCTGTCAGAACTGACCAGAAATGAAGCAGCAGTTCAGCAAGGAAGTGAACTTGTGTTTGAATGTAGTGCTACATGTGGCATCACGTGGGAAACGGCGGTTTGCATTATGACACAATAAAGACTGACCCTGCAGTCATGACAAAAGGGTGACGGTCTGTCACATTTCAGCAGCTTCTTTTCATAAATCTTTTGAATCTGAGTCATGACACAAAAACAGAAATTCAGAGAAAAAGGTTTTAGTCACTGACCGCAATGCCAGTCAGTGACTGTTTTCAGAGTTCTAAAAATTACAGTGAAAGTTTGACCCTCGCCACACTCCCGGAAACTTACTAAAATTTGCACACACCTTTACCTGACGACAATGATTTTCTGAAATAGTGAACGA
>NC_050518.1:1994798-2008643 GCF_002922805.2 Oryzias melastigma
AAAAAATATATATATATATATATATATATATATATATATATATATATATATAAAACCAATATCAAGATATACAAGGGAACTTCTGAAATTATTATGGGATGGCCACAAGACTCACGTCTCGGTGGCCATTTGGTGGCAAAGTGTGAGATTTGGCAATTTTCACATTTTCACACAAAATGTGAAAACATCACTTCTGTTTGTGTGATTCTCAGCAAACTTCACACACCAGTTTAAGTCTTCAACCACCACAGCAGTTTGGTTGACCTTTGACTTTGAGAAGAGGCCGTCATCTTCAATTAAAAAAAAAAGGAGACATTTAGTACCAGCTACAAACTTAAACTTGCCCTAGGCATTTCATCGATCATCTTGTAACTTCTCGAGCATCATTGAGAACTACTGCTGAAAACAGTGTTGGAAGTAGAAGTTGTAGATTCTGAAAAACGTGCACTTGGCAAGTTCGCAACTGTTGTGATACTGGCTAGATCGTGTATTTTTTATCGGAATGTCGTACAAAGGGTGTGCATGAATTCTCTGGCTAAAGCTGAACAGTAAATACAACATACGATAAGACAATGTTACGATTGTGGGCGTGGTCAACAAAAAGAACGTTAAGAAATATATCTGCTGACTCAGCTAAAAAATTAAATTTGGGAAATAAATGTTGGAATTCAATAACAATTGGGATGGCTGTACGACCTATGGCTCGGTGGCCATTTTTTTTGCAAAAATCTTAAAGACGAACATTTTGTTTTCTGTCATTTTCACAAAATTTCACACACATCCCACCAGCTTAAGTCTACAACAACGGTTTGAGTTCTGTCGACCTTTGACCATCTTGAATACAGAAACAAAAAACTGTTCTCATTCAGCTTACTGAACGAAAGTTTGAGTTTGGATCAAAAAATGTAACAAAAATAAAATATTTGACATGTAAAGTTTCTTCTATTTGTCTTTTTACCATATAAGTTCATGATATTACTCATCTTCTGGTATCTGAGAAAAAACTAGCCTAGCAAGTCATGTTAGCAATGATCTGTTGATGCTAAATATTAAACAGTGCGTTTCCATGCTTTCAGTTTGTTTAATATTAATACACTCATTTTTACAAACCCTGTGTCTTTGTTTTAAATATTTAAACTAGTGATAAATGTTTGGTGAGACCAAAACATGTATATGATTGAAAAGAAGGCCTGAAAATATTTTCAGATTCACACACTATCAGCTGAAAGGACTGACAGGTGTGCAGCCCAATGGGGAATTAGTTTGTTTGGTTCAATATTTGCAAAAACGGGTAGTCAAACACTCAGAGATGACAGTCAAACCAACAGAAAAAAGGTATTCAGAAAATAGAACAAAAAGAAAGAAAAATGTAGAGCGTCTATGATCAAACTGGTACATGAAGTATAAAATATGACGTTTATATTTAGTTCAGACTGCTTGTTTTTGGTTTTATATTGAAGTAAAGTTGAAGTTATTGAGTCAAAGCCTTAGCAGACTTTATTAGGCTTTAAAAATAAAAATCTCATTTCCGTTTGAATTACACAACCTGACACGACTACGCTCACTTGAAGTTTGCCGACATCAGATGCGCTCTGCTCTCTGCAGCAGATCAGGGCACGAGAGGTGTCAGTTACAAATCCCTGCTGAGCCCTGGAAGGGAACGGAGCTGTCTCCGGATCACAACCGGAACCACCAAGCCGCCCTAATCGGAAAGTTTCAAACTTTGCTCCTAAATGTCGTGACAACTTCTATCTTGTTAGCGAAAAGCAGCTCGGTTTGAATCTTGAACTTTTTGCGTTCAAATCCTTAGAGAAAAGAGCGTCACATCACATGTGAGTTTTCTGAAGTGTTTCAGTGGTGTTCATGGTTTTGTTCTGTTCGCTGTTCTTCACCAGGTTGATTGAGGTTGTTCTCATAGACAGCTGTCTGGATTTGTGTCGATGATCCTCAGTCCACATAAGAGTTTGGTTTTCAGTTCTGTTGTTTGTTTGTTTGTTATCTCTCTATGGATTTTGTCATGTTTAAGTTTACTTATTTCCATTTTTAGGTTTCTGCCATAAAGTCTGGTCTCCTGCATTTTAGGTCCTACTCCACCAGTTCTTGACAAATACAGTAATTTCAGAAATCATTATTAAAAAACACATTTTTTCTTTTGCAAAATACATTTTGAAGCAATTTTACTTTAGAAGATATGATGAAAATAAAGTGTGAACATGGTGCGTATTAGCACAATAAAACTACTGCTAACAAACTATGTTCTGATTTGTTGTTCAAATTATTTGATACTTGCAAAGATTTAAAGAACACATGTCAAAGTCAAGGCCCGGGGGCCGGATCCGGCCCTCCGGGTAATTCTATCCGGCCCTCCAGATCATTTTATTATATTGTTATTAATGGCCCGATGTTATCTTGTGCTTATTTCTAACTATAATTTTGACAAAATATATTTTTATGGAGAGTAAAATATTGAACATTATTTAAGGTTTAAATTGATTTATTCTGGAATAATATTCCTGCCTTTTTATTATTCAAAATTATGGTAAAAAGTTACGGTTTTAACGTTTTAAAAATTGGCATTCTGCTAGCTTTTTGGACTATTTTGGCATTTACTAAATTATTTTAGGCTGTTTTGGAGTTTAGCTAATATTTACACGCTATCTGTTTTGGCTAATTTTGTCTTTTTTCAGTTTTTTAAGATATTTTGAAGTTTAGCTATTTTTTCAGCTACATGCTAGCTGTTTTGGCTAACTTAAGTTTTTTTGTTTGTTTGTGTTGTAGGCTAATTTGGCATTTAGCTAATGTTTTAGCTGGCTATCAGCTTCAGCGTTTTCAGCTATCAATTTATTATCTTCAGCATCAAATTCAGCTTACAGCATTCATACTAGCATTATCACAGGTAATGCTGTATATCTAGTTCATATTTATGTTATACAGTTATGGTTTTAAAGTTTTAAACTTGTTTTAAAGTGCTCAATAAACGTTTTGGATTTTGGGCTGTTGTGCGATTAAATTTGACTCCCCTAACTTAAAGCCATGTTTTGTTTTTTTTTTTTACATATTTTACCATGTTTTAGGTTGGTTCCACTCATTTCCAAGCTTTTGATATTTTTTTGTCTCAAAAAGCTAGTATCATGAATTTAGAAAACTATTCAAAATATAAATCATAACTCTTTTGCTCCATTTCCTTGTCAAAGAAAAAATGAATCTATGTCATTTTTGGTTCAATGTTTAGGATGTGGCATTTTGGAAACAAAATTTAGATTTAAAGTCTAAGAATAAGTGCTAGTTTTAGATTCAATGAGGTTTATTAAGGTGGCTCATCTTGTACTAAGATTGTCTTCTCATTAGTGTTTACATTTTGTTCTAAAGTGAGGCATTTGTACTTATTACACTCGTTTTTTGCCAATGTGACCAAAATGAACTACAATTATAAATGTCAACCATCTGCTTAGAACTAGCAAAAAAAAACTTATTATTGGGCTGTATAACATTCAGTTTCAAGCAATTCTATCAAACAAGCAGCATTTTTAAGATTATATTTACCTTTTTGAATGCTTTTGTGGAACTTCTTGTTTCTTTCATAAGATTTCTTGTTAAGTGTAAAAAAGTGTATAAAAGCAGGACGTTTGACTAAAGGAAAGGCAAAAATCACAGAGACACTGGTCTTTTGTGCAAACTCACATTTTTCACACCTGAAACTCCACTAAATGAATAGTGTTTGTACATTTTTGATCCAAAAAAAGCTTAGAAATTAATAAATTAAAGTGTTTTTTTTTTAGTGAGAAATTAACATTATTTATCTTCATTGAGCTTCAACAATGTACTATCCATTTCTCCTCAGTGAATTGTAAAGGCATGCAGAGTCTTCCTCAGTGGCAGCATCACGCCAAACAGTGACTCACGTCAGGTAGGGATATGATGCAGAAGACGTGAACACTGACTCATGCAAGCTCCCTGACTTTCATGTTTGTGTCCACACTATTCCGTATTCTGCCTATAAACATTGACACAAAGGCCTGTTGCTTCACTTGTGGGCAAAAAAACTGATGATAAAAACCACCAATGCACCCGGTACACTAAGACAGCTCTGTGGACCAAATAAAAGAGGTGTTCCTACCAATAAGGCATTTTTATTTTTATTGTTTTCTGTTAAAAAAAAAGAAGATCTAAAAAAAAAAACCACTCCCATCATCTTTTGATCTATTTTCTAAAAATTCCCATTGGTATTTTAGTTAAGATTATGCTGTTTTTAGACAGAATTTTTTTTTAAACTGTAATTTTATAGAACACAGTTTCTGCAGATTGGGAGGAATTCATTAGAAATACACCTGAGTTGTGGAAGAGACCATTAGTGCATAACACCGCCGCCCCCCTTCCCATCAGCCATCTGTTCACACCCTCTCCAGCTAGCTTACAGCCCCACACATCCCCAACCTAACATTACTGGTGTAACAAAAATGGTGAAAAATATTGGAGCAATCCAGTTTATAGACAAATGCCGGCTCAGACGGGAAAATGCAACCTCTGCCAGTAAAAGAACCAGTCTGGCCTGTTTGGTACTGATCGAAACCCAATAGGAGCCGCAAACCCTTTTTATCCCCGTTTAGGAAAAAGTGATACTACCACATCATTACATTGTCGTTTTTTATAATAAATATGAATTATATGTATTTTTGGACATGAATAGATACATAAATATTAAGATGAACTGAAATTTTCTCAAAGGGTAAAATATTTTTTTTTACTTTTGACAAAAGCTCATATGACTTTCTTTCAAAATAAAACTTCCTGTCCCAAACAGGAACATTCAAGTGAAGCATATTCCTAAAAAACACGAGACAAAAATGACATTTTCTCTTGTTATATACGTTTCATGTTCATGTTTATTGGTTTAGTTTGCCATTTGTACTGTTAACACAAAAGAGTATAAAAAATAAAATAAAAAAAATAAAAAAGGAATAAGTAGAAGATTATGAAACTACTTTAGCTTTACTTTGGTGAGTCGTCCTCCTTTTTTCCTACTTACTACTGCTGTTAACTGGAGCATAAACATGAAACATGATTGGTTAATTAGTTGAAAAAGTATATGAAGAATACACAAATCTATATAATTTAGCCACTTCTCTCTGAACAGCTACTAACCATTGTTATGCAGCATAAGATACAATGTACTTTAAAGGCATAAAAAACTCAAGAATCAGAAAAGATCAGACTTTTTACTGAAGTTTTGCCAAGTATTTGTAATCTGTGTCTTCTGGAGGAAGAGCAGAGCAAATTAGGCCTAATGATGTGTGCAGGGATATAAAACTATTACAGTTTATCTTCTAGGTTCAACTCAGCTATAAACGTATAAACAAGCAAAATAAATTAAATCAGTGCTAAGTTAGCAATCCTTGATTTAAAAATGACTATTATTTTATTTGTCTTTAGCCAGATAGCCAGTGTGGGGGGGTAAAAGAGCCACATGTGGCTCCAGAGCCGCTGTGTCCGAATCCCTTCACTACTCTCTATATAGTGTGTTCGCCTTTTTCTTTTGCTGTCAAAATCTACAATTCTAAAACTGAGTGCCCTCGAAATTTCCCAGAAGTCTTTGTAAAAAAAAACAGTGTGCGTCAATGCTCACTACATTGGTGACTACAGACCACAATGCCTTGCAGTTGAACAAAAAAAGTGTTTAAATGTATTTTTTTTAATAAACCGTAAACGTTTTTATATTCAGAACACAGTGGAGTCATAAATAGACACTTCCTGAAATCTGTTGCGTCACATTTGCTGCTTAAGAATAAATTAAGTGAACATGATGTTTGATTTGTTTTTAAAATCCAGAGCACTACATAGTTCTGCACTATATAGTCTTTAGTAGTTAGGGCTTAAGGTGGGAATTGGGACATAGAGCTAGCGGAGCTGGGAGCTTGTGTCCCGCCCAGTGTGTTTTCTAAGTCACACATATGCACTTTTTCAAATAGTACTTTTGTTCATCTGTTCCTGAGTCACAACAAATTGAAAAAAGAAATAATCAGAAATGCAATTTTGAACTGATTTTTTTAAATGTCATCAGAAAAAAGCCACAAGAACATATTAAAAACACCGAAAACACAATGTTTCATTAGTGTGGGTCTTTAAAGAACCTGAATAAACAGAAGCCGCACTGTAAATGTATTGATATAAATGGTCTAGCAACCAAAAAAGTGGAAATAAATTAATAAATAATGGAACACTTGAAACATGTTAATTTATGCAATTTTTAAAAATTATGCAAAACAGCAAATCTTTGGTTTGATTTGATTTTTTTATTTGAAATTGTTTATTCCAAGCAATCAAACACAAGTATAATGAATGTGCAAAACAATCAGAGGACTTACATCCATACAAAAATATGTCAGACATGGGAGAAATAGGCATCAAATTTTAAGATTGCTTGAAAGGAAAGGGAGAGGAAGGAAATGAACTCATCCCACCCGGTCGGCTTGATCTAACCATTTTCTTTACATGAATTATCATTTTCCGGTTCAAAACTTCTAATCAGAGATCATTAAAAATCATTAAGTATCAATAGATCACATGAAGTCGACATAACACTATTTCTGAATTTATCACAGGACATGTAGACACACATCTGCTCGTCGTGAGCCGGACCAAAATAAAAAAAATAATAATAATAATTTAAAAAATACTGCTTACCCATGGTGCTTTGGGTGGGACTGATCTGCTCAGTAAGGGACTGAGATAAACAACAGTTTTGAGCTGGATTTCAATAAAACTGATGTTATACAAAACAAAAACTGTGGAAGGTTTGCATCTAAGTAAATTCACCAAAATGTATTTTAGATACAATTCTTTGTATCTGCCTGTAGCTAAACTTTTATTCAGATTCCCGGGTTGAGCCACCAGGTTTTGTCACAGCTGAGGAACTTCTCAGGACATTTTGTGTAAAGCAGCTGCTCTTCTAGTTTCCACCTTTTCTATTGAAATTTTTTCATTATCCACCAGCGTCTCCTCTGTGATTCCACAGATTTCACCCCTCATCTGCTCTGATAGCCGGATCATATCTATTCAGTCTGTTTCTGAGTTTCACTCATAAGCTGCAGTGACAGCATCTATTTGCTGAAAACTAATAGTGTTTGGGGCCGTGATATTGTTCTTATCACGGACCTATCTTCAGCAGCAGCCACCCAAACACATTTAGTATGTGGTGCCTGCACACCCTCCTGATAATGGCCTGTGTACATTTAGAGAGCCTCTATCTTTTGCTCAGACATTTTCTCACACTCTCACATGCATGCAGTTTGTAAGACCTATACGAAAACAGGTGAGACAGAAAAAAAACATTTTCTTTTGATCATATCTCTCAAGAAAATCTTCAGTTGACTGACCTTTATTTTTAAGCAAGTTAAAAAGTGGATCTGAAGGTCAGTTTGTCATCATTTAAGCTGCAGCTAAGAGGGTCAGAGTGAAACTAAATAGTTTGAATCTGCCTTGAATCAAAATGTATGCAGATTAAAATCTAATATTAAACATTGCTTTGCAAAGAATAAACATTTCACATATCACAGGCATAGTTGGGCTTGAAAACTAATTTGATTGGACTTTTTTCCACATTTTAAAAGCAGAAATTTTAAGTATTTTATATAATTCTAAAGAAAACTATGTAAAATCTTTTTAAGTTGCATGAAATAATATTTAAATTATATTTATGGCTTTAGCCTTGAAGGACTTTGTCATTGCCATGCAGTAAATTTCCACTTTTTTTCTCTTTTTTGTGTTAAATTTAGGGTTAATTTGGCCCAAAATGTAAACAAAAGAAGAAAAATCAACTGATATGTCTAAGTAATGATTCAAGAAAACCCCCCAGAAATACTAGAGCTGAAACTTTTTAATCCAAAACTTTGTTTTCAAGCAATGTTAGGAGTAAAGAGCTAATAGTTGTGGACAGAAATATATTAAACGTGGTTAATGACATGAAAGGTCAACAATATGTGGGATTTTTCTGTTTTCCCTGAAGGAACTTTTGTCCAGATGTCTTCATGCTTTAATTAGCCAAACATCTAAGCAGTAAACACAGAAAAACATTGACATGCTGCCACAGATTTATTAGAATTTGAGATTTTTGGTCACATTTGTTTAAATAAAAGCAGAAAAGTATCTTAACTCCGTAAAGCCTACTACAGAAAAGAATTGACAGAAAATTCACTTTTTTGGGGGGAAATCCCAATGTTTTTCAGACTCTTTGATAAAACCCACAGACTGCGATTGTATCATTTATGATATATTTAGGTAATTTGATAAGTTTTTACTCACAATCATGATATTTTAAGATGTAAAACTCAATACTCAATATCTTAGATTTGATCCACATTATTAACATGTTTTAACTGTATTATTATCCTCAAATTTAGCATTTTTTCAATACAGCAAGCAGTCACTTATGGTGAGTTATTCTCACCATAAAGTTTAGAAAATTAGAACAAACCTTTCCCGCCAAAAGTGTTTTTGAGATTTCACGGAAGCAGCCATTTTGAAACGATCGGGGAAAGCCGATCTACTGCCCCTAGTGGAATGAGAGTGCACTACAGGGCAGAAAACATGGACCAAGTTATGTCAAATGTATTTTTAAGGACAGCTCTGGTCTTGATAATGAGATGGGGGTCTCGGAAAGGAGTGTATCTAATATGATGTGAATGAGGTGAATGGTTTTAGAGGGTTGGAGATGTGAATTTGTTAATATTTATAATGAAACTTGTTTTTTTTTTTTTTCCTTATCTAAGAACTTTTCTGTCTTGACCTTAGTAATGTTTATGTGATCTTATAATGATGCAATGATCCCATTTCATGACATTTTAAAAGGATAACCAAACCCTAAATCAACTTTTTTTTTTTTTTTTGGCTGTTGACTTCTATGTGGCTTTAAAAGGGCTGTCTGCTTCTACATTTTGACAAATTTAAGTAAACTTATTTAGGCTAAATATTGAAAATTGAGTCAAAAATTGTATGTATGCTGCCCCCTACAGGTTAAATCAGAGTATTACAGTTGAATTTTGTGATTGGTCAAACCATTTAATTTCAGAACGTCATGATCTACAGCTTCAATAATGATACCAGTCCTGTTTCTCAGCCCATCCCTCTGACTGGATTTTCACATTTCGGCTGTGGGTGGAGTCAGCCTCCAAAATTCCTGTTTGGTTACCCTTTAAAGTCAAAACATTAAAAAAAAATCAGCTACATGGTTGTACATCATGCAAAACAAAACTACAAAGGCTCCTCCTGATAAGAAGGGAAGATTAATATTCAGGCTTCTTTTTTTTCACAATGTAATCTCTAACTTTCCCAATGAAAGGCTAAGGGGCACCTTGTAATCATCTGATTCAGCAAAGCAGAAACTGAATTGTATCAGCGTTTGTACATGTGCTGAGGTGAAAAAAACGTCTCTTCACAGAGCAGAGCTGTCAGCAAAATGCCTCAAAAATACATACGGATGATGAGTCACGCGGAACTTTGCAATGATGTTCTGCTGCTCTTCTGCACGGGATGAAAATTAACGTTAACCCACAAAAATCTTAAATGTGTAACTGAGACTTTTCATTAAAGGAGACATAAAGATAAAATAAATTTTGTATTAAAATGTTTTTTCTCACTTCACATTGACAGTATTTTAGTAATCAAGAAGCTCCTTACTTTGCAAAATAAAGTGAAGACGTGCATTCATGTACGCACATCTCCCAGCCAATACTGCATATGATAAGCATTTCTGACGTGTGTGAAGTGACTGAGCTGTAGTATGAGCACGTGACCCTGGAGTAAGAGAACAGTTTGCTCCATTTGTGCAATAACTCTCGAGCCATCCTTCACTCCTGCCATCTTTTCCATCCACACTCATTCCATTTTTTTCCGCCATCTGGAAGACCAAACTCTCCAATTCCATCCAACTTCTCCACTCATGTCTTTCCCAGAGTCCTCATATCCGGATCACGTGTGATATTTTAGAAATCTCCCTGTCTAGAAGGAAGGATTTTGTTGTGTAACATGCATGCAGTCAGCTCTGCTCTTATTTGGATGTCTTATTCTGCTGTGTACTTCAATGTCTCCATGCTTGTACTATATTTGAACTCAAAGCAGTTCTTAAGTTTGCAATAATAATAATAATAAAAGTAAAAATACCCTTGTACCTTAAAACCTAAGAAGCTCCAAAGTTCTCTCCTTTTCTGTACATTTTAAAATGTAATTCGAAACACTAGTTTCTGTAATATAACATGAATCTACAATTTAATTCTGCCAAACAGCATGAATATCAATCTTTTAAGGCTGATTAGTATTTTTTTCTGTAAAAATAGTTTTGAGTGATGCATATTTAGAGGAGCTGATCATCAGTTGCTGCACAGTGGTGAGGAGGTTAGTGCTGTCGCTTCACAGCGAGGAGCTGAAAACCAGCTGGTGGTTTGTGTGTGGAGTTTGCATGCTCTCCTTGGTTTTCTCCAGGGACTCTGGCGCTCTCCCGCAGCTCAAAAACATGTTCTTATGTTGACTGGTGACTCTACAGCTGCAGACACACCGAACATGTGATGCTCGTTCTTGAACGCACATTTAGCTGATGGGGTTCACACAGGAAAAGCTGGGAAGGGCTTCCTCTCCTTTTTTTTTCTTTTTCTACTGTTTTCATGTTTGCCTCCAATAAATGAAAGACTTGGTGACATATAATTCCAGCCGGGCACTATAATTAATTTGTCCTCCATGATCAATTTGGTACTTCTATGAATGAAAAAAGGTTTTTCACTACCAAATCTGAATCCTTGATTGGTCGAACTTGGAGCTGGTTGGTCTTTCAAGGCGTCTTTGATGAGAAAAGTCGTAAAAACGTACTTAGCAACACGTGAACGTGAAAGTTTTGTATACTTTTCATTGGAAGTGTCCACTTGAACACACAATGTTGAGGATTGTGTGAATGTAGCATTACCCTAAAAGTAACAGTGTGTTTGTTTCATACATTCCTTTGCTTGCTTTCCTTCTTTCTTAGCCCCAAAATGCACAAGTATACTCTACATTTTATCGAAAATTGAAGTCAAAAGAACATTGAAGTCTTACCAACTAATATACCAAACCTATTTCTAATCACAGAGAAGCCCTACTATCTGAGAGGCACCAGAACTTTTAAATTACCATGAATAAGAATGACCTAAAGTAGTTTTTGTCTGTGTCAGGCCTAAAATGATGGAACAGTCTGGGCATTCAACAATGTCATATCTTCAAAACACTTCACAAAAAAATGGTTTTGTCTCAGTATTGGGTGTATGGAATTTAAAAACAATGTATGTAATCTGTGTTGAAGTGTGAGGTTTGTAACAATATTAAGAATGGTGGTGATAAAGAAAATGTTGATTTATTAATAATTCTTATTTTTATTAACATAAAATCACAACATTTGTTTTTTTTCTTCTTTTCTTTTCAAATTAATTAGTCCTGCTGCTGTGCTGCACCTTTTCAACATCCCCTGCCATTCTGCTCACCTGGCAGGTGGGGTAAATGATCTGAATTAGCACCCGTCAGGTACTTAAGGCAGAGGAGGCCTCACCAGGGCAGGTATGGAGCAGAGCAGCAGGCTGAGGAGCTGGGTGGGTTTTAGTTGGTGTGGTGCTGGTTTGTTTTGTTCTCTTTACCCTCTTTGTCCTCAGCAGTCTTACACTGCTGGATTTTGTTATTTTAGTTTGGGTTTGGTAGTCTTAGTTTTCAGGCTTTGTTTATTTGTTTTCTTTAGGTAGTTTTGGTTAGGCACCCATTAGCAGGAGCTACTGACTCTGACGGTCGACATGGCTGGGTCAGCAGTCTCTCTGACTTATTTTATGGTATTTTATATTCGGCCAAGGTTCCAACTCCAAGTTCAAATTTTGTTTGAACCAGCACACTAATTATTTGATTTTGTTCTTTCATTTCAGGACACAGGAGTTCCTTTATTTTATAAACTGTTCCTTTTATTCTCATCGACGTTAAGTTTTTTTGTTATTGTCCACTTTTGTATTTTTCCCCCTAGACCTGAGCCAGGTTTACCATAGGGGATGTACAGGGATAAAATAGGGTTTTCCTTCAAAACAATGAAGCATACGTTAGATAATGGTATTACTGTTTTCAAATTCAATCAATGCAAAGCATGTGATTAAAAATAAACGTGACATGGATTATTTATAGTCATTCTCCTTGCATGTGTTGGGCAAAATCTCATAAATGCAGCTGTTGATAAGCACAAATTCTTTACAAAATGTTTCATTATTTAAGTGCCTTTTTTTGCAAACTATTACTGACTGTCTGATAAAAAAAAATAGATGCTTCAAAAGAAGACCTGATTTTCACTAATCCTTCACATGCCCCCATGTGGCTGAAAACCATAAATACATTTATGGGATTTTTTTTAACCTTAGAAATGCTAATATTTGGAACTGTTAGGTCAGAAATCCTGTCGTGTAATCACTGTGGGGGCATGCAATAACAGCACTAACTGCTTGAGAAGGATTAATAAAATGCAACACACCAAAGGAGAAAAATACATTTTTTAAAAGGAGCAAACAAGTGTATATGGCAGCGATATAAGAAAAATGGACATCTGCATTTAAGAAATGCAAAGACAGATGAGAAGAAATCAAGTGGGGAGGAGGAAAGCAATGCATGCAAGTGTGCAGGGGAAAGAGGGATTGAGAGGGAGTTATCAGAGCAGGCAGTGAGGCAGAGCAAAAGAGGGAGGGAGCGCAGAGCAAACAGGCGCTGCACGTGATTCATTTGTTCACATGGACATGTATTACACTGTTAGAAACACTCAACACTTCAACATGCTAGGAGAACATGTGTCCGTCGTTAAAATGTGGACTTATCGTGGAGACAACGGAATAGAAGCAACAAAGACGAGGACTCGGTGAAGCAGCCACATCAGAGAGATGCAGCAACAATGCATAAGAGCATGTTTAGATATGGTGTCATTTCTGGGCAGCTGAAGCTGTCAGCTGCTCTCTGAGTCCCTGCATGTTACATAATGATGGATAGGACTACTTCTGTGCACTTTTTTCCTATAGAGGCGTGAATTCAACCCAGGATGTGTCCTAAATAGGTCTGGCACACACTGACACTGCTGTAGTCCCACTAACCCAAGATTGTTTTTCATATATATGTATATATGTGTATATATGTACATATATATGCATATATAGGTATCTATATATACACACATAGTTAGCTTTAGTGTGTGGAGCTTCCAAGTGCTTGAATATACACATCGACAGCGGTTTTGTAACTTTAAAAAGGTCTCGCTGCTACAGCAAAAAGTCATTACTTACATTTAAATGTATTTGGTCCTGATATTGACAGTGCAACAAAATGAAAAGCAATATTGGAGTCGTACAATTTTGAGCCAACTCTGACAAGGAAAACAAATACGTACATGGATGTAGTCATCTATAAATGCATGCATTTGAATGGAGCAGGAAGCTAACAGTAGCTTCCAAGTCTCACCTACAAGCTTTTTTCAACTGCATTTTTTCGTCTGTTCCTGATTCTCAATGATTTGAATTAAGAAATGCACAGAAATGACATTTTTAGCTGAATTTTTCTCATAAATGTCCTCGATCCTAATTCTTTAAGCTTAATATATGGTAAATGTATGAATTTAATTCATTGAATATAATATAAATCTGAGCTATTTTGATTCCCCCCGTTTGACAACCTATTTACTGCATCCAGCAGATCATTGTAATTGAGATATGCTGGATATTGGCTTACACACTTTGAAGCCATTTGACATTCTGGATCTATTAAATGAATTATAAATGTGCTTTGTGTCTAAACCATGCTGAGACTTGGTCTATTTTAGGA
>NC_050518.1:2008907-2013018 GCF_002922805.2 Oryzias melastigma
GCACTTCAAGCACCCAGCTGCAGTCTATTTTCAGCAAAACCATCAAATTCCCACCTTTATGGCGATAAATGCAACATTCAAATACAAAAAAAGCCCACATGAAGACATCAAGCACCGAGCGGAACCAGGTTCAGAAAAACACGTTACGTGTAACGCACTACGCCAAAGCACAGCTCGTACCGACGAAGGAGGAAATACTATTACAGCTGCACATGACACCGCGGAACCGAAACCTTTCGGTCCGAACCCGAACCTGCAGCGGCACTGGTGACAAGCACGCGGGGCGTGGAGGTTGTAAGCCACACTTACATGCAATGTCAAATCTATTTTAGGAAACGGAGGCATGTTCAAGCGAGTCTATGAGGCTGAGCGCCGCAGCTTCAGCACCACGGACAGCGCTCAGCATCCCGCATCGTTTCCTCTTTGACATCTTACACAAGCCGCGGGAAACTCTGTAACTCTCCGCTATGACCCCCTCCCTCCACTGACATCTGCTCGGCTGCTTTCCATCAACACACACTTCCACCCGCACTCCACGCACGCAGGCCGTTTGACTGGAAGCAGCTCCTACCTCGTCATTCCCATCCCAGGGCCTGTCATTCCCATGCCTCCTCCAGCGGCGGCTCCGTTGACCGGTTTCATGTGCTGCCCCGCTCCGGGCATGCCCGAGCCCATCATCCCGGCAGCCCCCGGCTCCCCGCCGCCCTCCATGCTCGCTTCGTTCCCCATCTCGGTCTCAGCTCAGGAGACGGAGGGAGGTGAAGAGAGGAATCAGGTCAAATCTTCTCCTTCTTTCCCCGCTCGATTATTTAGTTGTTTTTAACGCTGGCATCAAGATTGAATTGATGGGGAGGGGAAAGAAAAGAAGGGAAGCGAACTCAACGCTGCTCCTCCATCACCGCCATCATCATCCTCGTCGGATTCAGCTCCAGCAGGCTGCCTCCTCCTGGCGTGATGACGGGAGCGAGCAGCGCGGCCCCGCCGACGGTGGAGGCGAGAGAAAGCGCGGATGGACCAGATCAAAGGGAGAGGAGGGATGCAGGTCTCCAAATGAAATTACATCAACTTAAAATAGATCATCAAGAGAAAACTGAGTACAAAAAATAATGATTTTTGTAAGGAATTAAAGTCATTTTGACCTAAAAACCACCAGTTCTTCATTTGTATTATGATTAAAAACATGAAACACGTTTTTATAATCAATCAGTAAAACATTTAAAGTAAAATTTATCAACTTTGTCAAATTTATTGAACAGATAATTGACATTTTAAGATTTATTGAAACTATAATAACTTAAGTGGTTCCTGATTTTGAGAAAAACAAGAGTGGAGTTACAGTATGCGTGCGCGCTCATATGGTGTGTGGAGGGACGTGAACGCGCAGAGGCGTCAGGCAGTACTGCACTTGAACGTCACGTGCCCGACATCACTCCTGAATGTTACACACCTGATTTTACTCCAAATGATCTGTTTATTACAAACGATTATATATAAAAAATCTTTTGGACGTTTTTGAACAAATTTAAACTTGTTTAAATTTGACATCAAGGCATCTTCTTTTAGGATTTAAATCCCCACTCCATCTTTTGATCTATTTTAAAAGTGTTTCAAGTTGTTTTTTAATTGTGATTATGCAGTTAAATTCTAAAATAAAAAACAATGTCATTTTCTAGGACATAGTTTCGGCTGGGCTGCGTAGTTCATTATAAATTTGCCCCCTAAGTTGTTGGTGGAACTCAGGGCCGACCTGGTTATAAGCGACCTAGGCGGCTGCCTAGGGGGCCATCTGCTGGAAGTAGTACCAAATTACAATGACTATATATTTTTCTTTTCTTTTCTTTTTTTGTTAAACAGTTTGACGCATCACTTGCTTCATGTTAAAAGAGTAAAAAAACGTATAATTTAAAAAATGGAAATGAAATAACTCAAAAGTTTGATGTAATTAATAACTCTGTAGTGGAGCGCCCCTCCCTTCCTGTTGCTGTCTAAGCTGGGTTGGGGGAGGAGAGGTGCGTGGTGTTACCACTGTTAGTGCTTCCTTAAACTTTAAGGATGATAATTGAAGAAGGAAACTCAAGCTAAAAGCAGAAGTTTGTCTGTTTTACTTATATAAATTGCTTGGAAACTAAGCACAGAAATGCAGCAGCTTCTGTCGATTTCGGTATACCCCGTAAATCATAACGGCCAAACCCTTGTCTCCAGGGGGTGGCATGGTTGTTTTTCGCCAAATTTGTTTCTCGCCTGGGGCTCTATGCATTCCAGGGCCGGGCCTGGTGGGACTCCACTTTTCCTCCCCATAGATGAGAGCTCCCTGTTTACATGTTTGTTTATAACTCTCATTCTAGCTTACGACCCCTTATACCTCCAGCTAAACATTATTGGTGCAACAAAAATGGTGAGATATATTGTAACTATTCAGTTTTGATGCATAAAACAAAGACATGGATCTCAGTGAATGCATCAGAATGGAGCTTGTGGCCTGTTGACTGTAGCTTCTACGTCACAATGAACTGAAATCAAAAAATACTCAGAAATACAATTTTAAGTTTAATGCCACAAGAACATGAACACATTTTTTGTAGATTGAATGCATTCTTTTCTGTGAGGATTGTGCCCTTTTCCTTGCCTTTTGGCAAAAAAAAAAAAAAATGGTTGAAACAAAACTGTATCTAAAAAAATGAGCATATACTATTACTTGTAAAAATTAATACATTAATAAATTTGTCTTGAAAGTTTTGACATTAACATCACACTGCAGATGGTAGAAGAAACACATCGAGAGAACTTTTAGAGAAGTGATAAAAAATGGCTGTTAATTCCATTCGACGCTGAACTGTTCAAGCAGGCAGCGTGTTGTACTCTGAGCCACTATATAAAAGGTCCACTCTCATTTGTGCTGCCAAGTTTGTTCCTCTGAGGCTGGACTTTATAGAGATGAACAAATGCTGCTGGCCAAGTTCAGAGCTGTCTGTGCATTGGGAAGTATCTCCTTCAGAACAGAAGAAAAAGACAAATTGGCTGTGATTCGCCTGCAGCAAAAGATGAAAGAAAACACTTCCTAAACTTCACTATGAATACTGCAATGCTCGTATTAATGCACATGGGAATTCTAAAAGAAAATACATAAAAGAATAGTTTATATAACTCTGGATAAATCAGAATAGTGGATTTGTTATAATAATTTGCTGAGAACCCAGCGCTACAACTAGTCTATAAGGTCAAAAATTTTGTGTTTAAACGTCATGCACATGGGTAAAAAAGCAGATCAGTTTACAGTGAATCAATAACTAAATTAGATAAAAACCCAAACAAGTACAGAAATAAAGATAAACTATCCCTTGAAGGGTTGTGTGGACGGACCTAAAGTGTGGATCACAATAGGCTGGCAGACGATGACACAACGATCTGGTTTAATTAAACTGAAATAAACAAAAGAAGCTGCAGAGGCAGGAAATCAAAACCGCCTAAACAAACACTGAGAAAGATTCATAATGAACTAACAGCAGATGAAGAAACACAGGAAGAGAACAAAGAACTGGCAAGGACAAAAGAACAGCAAGATGACCATCATGCATTGCAGGACGAACAATGAGAATTATTGAAAGGCCTGACGAATAAAGACATGACTGATGCTTAAATGAAAACACAAAAGGTTGAATTTCAATTAAAACAGGAATCCTAAAATTTACAGCAAAAAGTAATCACAAAATTGAAAGAAATATATAGTAGAGATACTATTATTTTTAGCTAATTCAAAAAAAGTCACTTCTGCAAAGCAGAAGAAGTTCATTAGAAATTGGCCTCTGAGTTGTAGACAGGATGGTTGGCCCCACCCCCAGATCGTGCATCTGTGTTATTAGTAGGGGTGTGCCAAAATATCGATATTCCGGTATATCGCGATATTTAGTCCTGCGATCGATTCTCGATGGGTTCTCACCAAGTATCGGTATTATATTTGCATTTGAAGAGGAGCGTCTGAGTCGCGCGCCGGAACTATGTGCGTACTTCAGGTACCGTCGGATTTTTCGTTTTCATGCACTTCAATGTTTAACCTGCTAGTGTACGGTGTAACTTTGCTAAACTTATAATGTGACGTTTTTAAACAATGTAA
>NC_050518.1:2013091-2056698 GCF_002922805.2 Oryzias melastigma
TAGGAGATCCAGCCGGTAAGAAGTGACTTTGTCTGAGCGCTAGAATGACCGCGATCACTTACTTCCTGTTTGCTGTGGGAACTGAGCGCGTGCTTCGCTGTTGTTTGTGCGTACTTCAGGTACCGTCGGAATTTTCGTTTTCATGCACTTCAATGTTTAACCTGCTGCTGTACGGTGTAACTTTGCTAAACTTATAATGTGACGTTTTTAAACAATGTAATTACTTGTTGCTAATGTTAATTTAAAGAATTTTTTAAACAAAAAAAGCAGGATTTGATGTATGAACTGAAATTTAAATGTAACTAAATATAGTACATTAATTCACGTTAAAATTAGGGAGAATGCCAATTAATTGAAGCACTTAAAATTATATTTATTGCCATTATTATGTGTGTTTTAGGGTTTTTACCTATTGACTGCTGACTGACCAAATGGAAAATAGATAAAGATTGGAAAAATGTTTGGATGCTCAGCCCTTTTCAAGTAAAGGAAAAGTGCACAAAAAAATTAGGTCAATATTGAGAGAGGCTGTAAAACATTATATTCATCATCCTTTGGTGGGACGTTCTTTTGGAGGTAGATAGCTGTTGCCACTTGACTTATTTAATTTTTGTTCTGTTGCTTACAACAATTCTGCACTAAGTAGTGGCACTGTGTCATGTCTCGTCAAGCTTCCTGTTGTCTCGTGTGGGGTTCCGGTTTTATTTTGAAAGACTAATCTACCTCTCGTTCCAGACCTTCCTCTTCCTGCAGTGTCTGCCCCCCACACCTGTGTCTGCCTAATTTTCCCAGATCGTTCCCACCTGTCCCTCTCCCTCCTCATGTATTTATAGCCTGTGTTTCCCTTTGTCCTGTGCCTGTTTGTCATGTGCCTTTACCTGCCAAGCAAGCTCCAAGGAATTAAATCCTGAAGCTCTGCATCTGAGTCCTGTCCTGTGTTCTGTCTTGTCAGCACAAACAGGCCAGAATGGACTCAGCAGGGAGCAGTGGTTTAACATCCATCCTGCAACGACTGAAAGCCCGCCTATCTCAACAGGAGGACTTCCAGAAGGCCCTGGCGTCTCATATGGTTCAGGTTTCTACCCAAGTTCAAGACCTCCGTTCATGCTCGCCCGGGACAAACCCTCATGGACCCTCTGCATCCAGCCCAGTTCCTCCTACCTCCACGCCTGCCAGGAGCCAGGAAATCAAGCTCGCCCCTCCCGATCGTTACTCAGGAGAACCAGGACTGTGTAAGCCCTTTCTCACGGATTGTTCTATTCACTATGAACATTCACCCCATGCCTTCGTTTCTGACAGAGCCAGGATCGCCTTCATGATCTCCCATCTAGCGGGGAGGGCTCGTGTATGGGCCATGGCGGAGTGGGCTCGCGACTCCCCGCTCTGCTCATCCCTGATCGCCTTCCAGGAGGCGCTTAAGAACACCTTCGACCCAGTGTCAACCGGCCGGGATAAAGCCCGTGAGCTCACCGTCATACGCCAAGGAGGGGACTCTGTCTGCGATTACGCCATCCGGTTCCGCACCCTAGCAGCCGAGAGCGGGTGGAACTCGGTGGCGCTGTATGACGTCTTCATGAAAGGGCTGGCTCCGCGCATTCAGGAGCAGCTCGTTCCGTTGGACTTACCTCAGAATCTCGACTCTCTGATCGCTCTCGCCATCCGCACGGAAAACCGACTCCATGACCTCGTCACCCGACGCAGCAGCGGATCTTCAGGAGGCGGGTCTTCACGCAGGGCTGAATCCACGGAAAGACGAAACCCCCGCCGATTCTCGGCCGACCCACATCCCTCCGTCGCAGCGGACAGCGGTGAAGAGCCCATGCAGGTGGGAAGGACACGACTTTCGGCGGAGGAACGACAGCGACGCCTGCAGGAGGGTCGGTGCTTCTACTGTGGGGAGCTTGGACACCCCGTCTTCTCCTGTCCCGTGAAAAGAGCAGCAACGGTGAGTCAGATCTCCGCAATGGACGGACGCACACGGAGCCTCACGTCAGTGATGGTGACCCACCACGGCTCCTCCACGGCTCTCGTAGCTCTCATTGACTCTGGGGCTGATGTCAGCCTAATGGACTGGAAGCTGGCAGTCGGCTTAGGCCTGAAGCCACGGCCGCTGGACAGACCCATCCAGGCCAGGGGCCTCCATGGGAGGGGTCTCTTTAACATCACTCATGTCTCAGAACCCCTCACACTGTCCATAGGAAACCATACAGAAATCACGTCTTTCCACCTATTTGAGGGTTCCTCCAGGAAGCTGGTTCTGGGCTTTCCTTGGCTGTGCGAGCACAATCCCCGGGTGGACTGGACGACCGGGAAGATACAAGAGTGGGGGCCAGGATGTGACGGGCACAGAAGTTCCCGTTCAGCAGGTAAACAAACTATCATAAACCCTGTTCCGGTTTGTCCTGCTCCAGGTCCAGAGGCCCCTGACCTGAGCTCTATACCCTCATGTTACCACCATCTGTCGGAGGTCTTCAATAAATCCAGGGCCCTGAGCCTTCCACCCCATCGCCCCTACGACTGCACCATCGACCTGGTTCCGGGATCCACCATACCTAAAGGACGCCTGTATTCCATCTCAGCTGCAGAACGCCAGGCGCTCAATAAATACATTGATGAATCCCTGGCAGCGGGTCTCATTCGTCCATCCTCATCCGCAGCTGGTGCCGGGTTCTTCTTTGTGGGCAAGAAGGATGGGTCCCTTCGACCCTGCATAGATTACAGCGCGCTCAACAACATAACCGTCAAAAACAGATATCCGTTGCCGCTCATGTCCTCTGTTTTCGACCAGCTCCAGCAGGCTAAGGTATTTACTAAGCTCGATCTCCGTAACGCCTATCATTTGGTCAGGATCAGAGAGGGGGACGAGTGGAAGACGGGGTTCAACACCCCTAGAGGCCACTACGAATACCTGGTCATGCCCTTTGGACTCACAAACGCCCCCGCCGTTTTCCAGGCCATGATCAATGACGTCCTCAGGGACTTCTTGGATCATTTTGTGTACGTTTACTTGGATGACATCCTGATCTACTCTCCGGACCTGGACTCACATGTCTCCCACGTCTCCGCGGTCCTCCAGCGGCTCCTAGACAACCACCTTTACGTCAAAGCCGAAAAGAGCGAGTTCCACGTGTCGACCGTCACCTTCTTAGGTTTTGTGGTGTCAGCAGGGGCGGTTAAGATGGATCCAGCCAAGGTCAGCGCAGTCAGGGACTGGCCGACACCGGACAGCCGAAAGAAGCTGCAACAGTTTCTAGGCTTTGCAAACTTTTACAGACGCTTTATCCGGGGTTTTAGCTCCATTGCCGCACCCCTCCATGCCCTCACGTCCCCACGGGAGCAGTACCGGTGGACGCCTGCGGCCGAGACCGCTTTCCGGACACTGAAAGGTCTCTTCACATCAGCTCCGCTGCTCACTATGCCCGATCCACACCGTCAGTTCATCGTGGAGGTAGACGCCTCCAATGACGGGCTAGGGGCCGTTCTATCTCAGCGGTCAGAGCTGGATGGGAAGGTCCATCCCTGTGCGTTCCTGTCCCGGCGCCTCTCGCAGGCTGAACGCAACTACGACATCGGCAACCGGGAGCTGTTGGCAGTCAAGGTGGCTCTGGAGGAGTGGCGGCACTGGCTGGAGGGTGCGGAGCACCCCTTCATCGTCTGGACCGATCATAGAAACCTTGAGTATATCCGGACAGCCAAGAGACTGAACGCTCGCCAGGCCCGATGGCGACTCTTTTTTGATCGTTTTTCTTTTTCTCTCTCTTACAGGCCGGGGTCCAGGAACGTCAAGCCGGATGCCCTGTCTCGGCAGTTCGACCCTGCGCCTGTTGCCAAAGAACCCGAACCTATCCTTCCACTGACTTGTGTGGTTGGAGCGGTGTCTTGGCAGATAGAATCCGAGGTGATGCAGGCTAACAGTGGGGTGCAAATACCCAGTGGCTGCCCAAGGAATCGCCTATTTGTACCCCCGACACTGCGCTCTAGGGTGATCCACTGGGCCCACACCTCACTGCTTTCCTGTCATCCGGGAGTTAGGCGGACCATGCACGCCATCTCGCGGAGGTTCTGGTGGCCTCGCATGGAGCCGGAGGTCCGGGAGTACGTTGCTGCCTGTTCAGTCTGTGCCAGGAACAAGTCCTCCACCAGTCGTCGCATGGGGCTCCTACAACCCCTTCCGGTACCTTCCAGACCGTGGGCGGACATCTCCATGGACTTCGTCACCGGCCTTCCTGTCTCACGTGGTCACACCACGGTCCTTACGGTCGTGGACAGGTTCTCCAAGATGGTCAGGTTCATCGCCCTGCCTAGACTGCCTTCAGCAAAAGGCACGGCTGAGATCGTTATGAATCAAATCGTGAGGTACCATGGTTTCCCGAAGGACATTGTGTCGGACCGGGGGCCCCAATTTGTGTCCCGGTTCTGGAAGGAGTTCTGCCGGCTCATCGGTGCCACGGTCAGCCTGACCTCGGGTTACCATCCCGAATCCAATGGCCAGACTGAACGTCTCAATCAACAGCTGGAAACCGGCCTCCGGTGCTTGGTCTCTCCTCTACATGGAGCAGGCACTTGATCTGGGTTGAGTATGCGCACAACACCCTGCCCACCTCAGCTACCGGCATCTCGCCCTTCAAGTGTGTCTTCGGTTATAAGCCACCCCTGTTTGCGGCCTTGGAACCCGAGGTTGCAGTCCCATCGGTCCACGCCCTAGTGCACCGCTGCTGTCGCATCTGGGAGGCTGCCAGGCAGGTTCTGGTTCGGCAGCAGGACAGGGTCAAGGCAGCCGCTGACCGCCGAAGGCGTCCCGCTCTAGCCTACCGTCCCGGTCAGAAGGTCTGGCTCTCGACCAAGGACCTCAACCTGCACGTTCCAAGTCGGAAATTGGCTCCGAGGTTCGTGGGTCCGTTTCCCGTCTCCAAGGTCATCAACCCAGCAGCGGTCCGTCTTAGGCTGCCCCGGTCCCTCCGGGTCCATCCCACATTCCACGTCAGCAAGGTGAAGCCGGTGGTGGACAGTGCCCTGATGCCCCCCACAGTGCCGCCTCCTCCGCCCCGCATGGTGGGGGGTGGTCCTGTGTACACGGTGGAGAAGATCCTGGCCGTCCGGAAGCGGGACCGGGGTCGCCAGTTTCTGGTGGATTGGAAGGGATACGGTCCGGAGGAGCGACAGTGGATACCAGACCGCTTTATTGTGGACAGGTCGCTCCTGACGGATTTCTTTAGGTCTAGGGCTCCTGGACCGTCAGGAGTCGGTCCTTGAGGGGGGGGTTCTGTCATGTCTCGTCAAGCTTCCTGTTGTCTCGTGTGGGGTTCCGGTTTTATTTTGAAAGACTAATCTACCTCTCGTTCCAGACCTTCCTCTTCCTGCGGTGTCTGCCCCCCACACCTGTGTCTGCCTAATTTTCCCCGATCGTTCCCACCTGTGCCTCTCCCTCCTCATGTATTTATAGCCTGTGTTTCCCTTTGTCCTGTGCCTGTTTGTCATGTGCCTTTACCTGCCAAGCAAGCTCTTCTCTTGGTCCAAGGAATTAAATCCTTAAGCTCTGCATCTGAGTCCTGTCCTGTGTTCTGCCTTGTCACACTGCTGATCATGTTTACTTTTGTTAACGTTAAATTTGACAGATAATTCCAATTCAGTTGTAGTCAATGCTCATCAAAGACATAGTATTACTGATTTCAGCAATGTTGCACTAAAGTGTCTTTAATTTGTTGCACAAAATAAGAGAAGTTGTTTATTATGATTGTGTTTAAGCTAAAAAAGATAAATGGGGATATATTTTCCCAAAAAAACATGTTCTTCTTTATAATGCTAGTTATTAGAGAGCATTTTTACCAATTATTGCAGTATCGCGATATTATCAATATCGTGAGCAATGTATCGTGTATCGTATCATGATGTACCCAGTGATTCCCAGGCCTAGTTATTAGTCAGTTTAGCGATGGCAATCAACATTCGAACTTTGTGCGGTGGTATACGCCATTCTGGGGAGGAATCTGCACAATGGGATGAATCCTGAACGTATCGGAGAATGGTGCAAGCAGACGAGGGAAATTGGAAAGACAGCAGGAGAAACGGAGAAGACTATTTCCTGGTGGAGAAAGGGAGCAGACTAATTGCTGGTGGAGAAGGGGAGCAGAGAACTTCCTGGTGGAGAAAGGGAGCAGAATTATTGAATATAGAGAAAGGGAGCAGACTAATTGCTGGTGGAAAAAGGGATCAGACTAATTGCTGGTGGAAAAAGGGAGCAGAGCAGTTCCTGGTGGAGAAAGGGAGCAGAATTATTGCACATGGAGAAAGGGAGCAGACTAGTTCCTTGTAGAGAAAGGGAGCGGACTAATCCCTGGTAGAGAAATAGAGCAGACTAGTTCCTTGTAGAGAAAGGGAGCGGACTAATCCCTGGTAGAGAAAGGGAGCAGACTAATCCCTGGTAGAGAAATAGAGCAGACTAGTTTCCAATGGAGAAATGGAGCAGACTAGTTCCTAATGGAGAAAGGGAGAAGACTAGTTCCTGGTGGAGAAAGGGAGCAGACTAGTTCCTGGTGGAAAACGCAAGCGACAATTTGGGAAAACTGGTTTAATCATGGATTATTGAGGATAGACAGAAATAATAAAATATCCACATTAAAGTGAAGAGGATTTTTGATACACAGGTTGCTGAAGCTTCAAAGAGAAAAGAAACGTTCACAGACAGTGCTAATCAAAACATTGTTCTCATCATTTCAATAAATCCTGAAATGTGGGAAGGGGGGTGGAGTTGCTCCACACCAACTCAGAGGCCAATTTTTAAAAATCTCCTGCTGTTCTGCAGAAACTATGTCAGAGAAAACAACAGTTTTTTAAATTTATATATATATATTGGCTAGAAATCGCTTAATCATAATAAAAAGACCACTGGGAATGCTTAAATAAAAAAATACGTTTCAAAATAATTTTTCAACTTTCTAGAAGCATTACTCAAGATTTGGTTTTGATTTGGTCATAAAAATGTGTAACTATGCGGTCATTAAAGATAAACTCTGATCATCAGTTTTGACTTTAAACAAAAGAATGTCGCCTTCTCGTTTGAGTTTAACCAGCAGAGCAACTCAAAGCCTCTTTGGCTTTATGGTCGCCACTCACATTCGTCATCTTTTTCAGCACGAATTCCAATGGCAGGCATCCAAAGTATTTGTTAGAAGGTAACACACATGAAGCATCCAATAACTGAATGAAATCAGCGACGACCTGTACGTCAGCGCACAGCTTCCTGCTCAGACAGCGCTGGAATCCATCACTGTGACAGACTGACTCATTGGCATCAAGGAGGGAGCAAAAACTTAAGGAGATTAAAATGAGCAATGTGCCAGCACTCCACTCTGAGCAACGGCTCAGGACAGGGAAACCCTGTTGGTCAGCTGTGATGGATGAGTGGATGATTCATGGAAAGGCCAGACCTCCATCAGCACTTTCACTGCCCAGGAGCAGAGGTAGCAGCACCGCTCACATGATTGATCTGAGGACTACCTGACACACTTTTTTTTTCAATCAACATGGTGACATGAAAGAGGAGCCATATGGGAAACACTCTTATAACTATTGAAGCAAAATAAATTTTTTTTCCAAAGAAAAAAATCTATTGCTCATAAACTATTGAACTGTCCTTGAAATAATTTTAAAGGGGAATTTGTTTAATAATTGCTGTCTCGAAACTATTTTAAAAGTACTGCCTTTTGGTTTCTGACAAATTAAAATAAACTTGTTTTTAATTTATGAAAATATAGTCTAAAACTCCGTGTGTGCTGCCATCTACAGGTTTAAACAAGCTACTGCAGTTGAATTTTCTGATGTAAGACATGCAGAAATCAACCACAAAAATCGGGCTAGCTCCCTCATTTCTGAACCAATTTCCACAAAACATGGCTCAAATTAAAGCTTAGAAAATCATTGATGTCATGGTATGTTTATATGCTTATTATCTCTAAAAACGAAGCTGTAAATAGTGCAAGAACTGCGCCTTCTAGTGTTACAGGTAACACACTGCTGTCAAATGAACAGATTTGTCCTTTTTGCCAGAATCTATAGAACTGAGCTTGTAAATGCTGATTACCCAAGCCCAGAAAGGAGGAGAATTGTTGAAGTTCAATGGTATAACTGGCTTATGAACTTGACAAAGTGAAGTAACAAAGCACATTTCCTGTTAAAAACACCTCAAAGTGCTGTACAAAGAACAAAATAATAACACTCTCTAACACACATACAAAAAATAATGGATAAGAAACAACTTGTAAAAATCTACCATCATGAAAAAAAAAGAATTAAATTTTTGATATTTTTGCATTGAAGTTCTGTTCAGTCAAGTTCTGGGGAGAAACTTGCATCACTTTGCCCGGAACAACTCTCCACATTTTTTTTTTTTTTGGTTTGATTTTTAATTGAACATAACAAAGACAACCCAGTCTACATATTGAAGACCCAGTATATGGTACACACCCCAATAGTCAATCATAGATCTAAGCCACACCTCTGCTGCTCAGTCTGGCTCCACAAGCCCCGCCCCCTTTTTGGCATTTTTCAAATATGGGCTGAGAATGAAATAAGTCTCCAACTGGACTATTTGATTACCCTTTAAAAGTACCAACATCAAAACAATTTTAACTTCTTTTGATATGGTCACTAAACACAGAAACAGATCTGGATCTGGGTTTACACATAACAAAGCCACCAGCTCACTCCTCCTTTATTCTCTGGCAGAGCCGGCCTTGGATATAGGTGACCTAGGCGGCTGCCTAGGGAACCAACTCCTTGAGGGGGCGCCAAATTGCAATGATTAGGCCATTTATTTTTATTTTTTTTTTACACCTTGACACACCACTCATTTTGTGTAAAATGTTTAAAAAACGTAATAATTAAAAACATAAATAAAATAACTTAAAAGTTTGACGTAATAAATCATTCTGCCCTATGCTGCGCCCCTCTTTGCCTGACTCAGCCGCTGTCTAAGCTGGGGAGGAGAGGTGGGGGCGCAGGGTGTGCTGTAAAACTTTAAGGATAAAAAAACACTTAAACAAGCCCTCGGGAACAACTTTAAGGTCAAAAAAGTAAAGAAGAGGAGAATATACTGACTCAAATCAGAGGTTTGTCTGTTTTATTTACATTCAATGGCTTGGAAATCCCCCCACCCCCTCCACCCTTTCCACTTGAAACATACAATTGTTTTTGGTTGGAAAAGAATCATTTAACTGGAAATCTAGTCTTTCTTTTTTCTTTTCTTCTTTCTAAACTCTTAAAAACGGAAATCTCTAAACCTTTAGCACCGAAAATGCCTGTCAAAAGACCTAAATAAATACTTATTGCAACATATTCTAGGCAGCCACATGGTTTCTTGTTTTCAGACAGTGGTATTGGTGTGTGTGTGGTGTCCTGTTTTGCCTAGGTTGTCATAGTGCCCAGGGCCGGCGCTGTCCTCTGGAAAACAGGATGGTAAATTCTCTGGTCAGTTAGATGCATTTATGGTTATAGAAATATTAACTAAATCTTTAATTAATAAATTAAAAAACATATTAAAGCCCTCAGGTCAGGAGTGTTTAGTAAATGTCTTGAAAAGGAAATAAAAAAACAAAACTACCAAAGAATTTCAAGTAAAATAAAAGATTTAATTAACTTAAGAGTTTGCGATTGTTCACATTTCCTACAGAAATTTCATAATTAGCAGATTCATTCATCTCGCCTCCACTTTTGTCAAAGTAGCTATACTTCAACAAAAGGGGCATCACCCATTTTTTATCCTCCGAATGAAGAGTTAATTACTGTAATGTGGGGGACGGCAGGCATTAGCTCGCTGTCAGCGTTTTTGTTTCAACAACTCCCCAGCATTTCTGTCACTCAGCAGATGGAGGGAAATCTTGCATAATTGGCGGAGAGGAAATTCTGGGAATAGGGGTGCTTATTGTTGTAATTAACTATCGATAGAAAAAAAAAGGTTTGTGAACAGTTTCTGCTCCTGTACTAGTTGATGCTGTGGAATACTGTGGTTAAAGCAGCAACACTTAATCGATTTTTCTCCCAAGTTAATCTAACGGCCTGTTTTTTCAGATCCCGTCATTACTTTTTAAATCATTTCGAGGGTGAGATTTTAAACATGATGAACCGCTCTCTTCTCTAAAACTGCAGCAGTGAAACCCTGATTAAAGAAAAACTACTTAGACCCCTCAGTTGTCCAAGTTAGGATTTTTAAGCAAGATTTTAGAAGAAACTTGTTTTCAATCAGATGAATGAGTTTCTCTTACATAACAACATATTTGAGATAAACTTGTCGGGTTTTAGAACAACCCCCATCACTGAGACTGTTAAAGATTGTTAGTGGTATGGCTTGGATTCAGGTCAGATCTCAGTGTTAGTTCTACAGGATAGAACGTGCTGCCTTTGATACTGTTGATCACCTGATCCTGTCAAACAGACTGAAAAACCTCGGCTTTTCAGAGACTATTCTCCAGTGGATCAATTCCTATCTCATGGAGAGAAACTTCATGGTCAGGATGGACACATACTTCTCCGGGGTCCACAAAATGGAATGTGGTGTGCCTCAAGGTTCCATCCTTGGCCCCTTGCTTTTTAACATATACATGCTTCCCCTGGAGAATGTCATCAGGAGATACAACATTAGCTTTTGTAGCTATGCTGATGACACCCAGCTGTACATGTCTCTTATACTATGTCTCCTGATGGCACATGGCGAACAGAAGCACTTTTAATAGCATTTTATTTTAGATGTGAAATTTCAGATGTGATTGATTATAGTTATCAAAAACTACATAAACTAGAAAAGTTGCATTACCTGTGATAATGCTAGTGTAGATGCTTTTTGCTGAATCGCTCAGGATGCTGAAGCTGTTTGTCGACAATCCTGAAGCAATTAACTTTAACTGCTGTAAAATGTCCTGACGTTAATTTGAAAAATGTCTTAAAAAAATCATGAAAATTGTGAAAGATTTCAAAAATTGTGTAAAATGTATAAATACCATAAGTAATAGCATTAATGTCCTCAACATGCTGAACAAATTGATACCATACTTGCATAATTTGCAGAAAGTGCACAAATATTTGAAGAATTATGTGAAAAAAATTGCAAAGTTGGTGTAAAATTTCAAAAATGCCTAATAGTACAACCATGAATGTCTTCAACCTGCTGAACGGTTTGATGACGAACTTGCATATTTTGCTAAGAGTACACAAAAATTTGAAAAATATCTTGAAAAATTGTGTAAAATTTCAAAAGAATTGTGTAAAATTTATGAATACCAAAAGTAATAGCATGAATGTCCTGAACATACTGAACCTTTTGATTGCAGGAATTGTAGAATTTGCAGAAATTTGCATAAAATGCACTTACATTTTCAATGGGGCTGAAAAATGCATAAATGGTGTAAAATCTTAAAAAACGGAAAATTACAAATACCAGTACAAATAGTACATTCATGTGGAAATTTCCGTTTTGTTCAGCATCGGAGAGGAGTATAAATACAAATATATACTTAAGATAAACAATAAACATGTAACTGCACATACATGTGCGCGGTTAAGTATCAAAAATAAATGGAAGCAAAGTTGTGTTCAGTCCAGCAGAATAGAATCAGGTGTAAGTTTTATGGATTTTTGGGTGAAGATGTTTATTGTAGAGTCTGACAGCAGCAGGAAGAAAAGACCTGTGAGATCTCTCCTTCACAGAGAGGGTGGATCAATGTGTCACTGAAGCTGCTCTCCGGGGCAGACGGGCCGTCTTCAGGGGGCGGGATACATGGTCCAGCATGGATGTGCAGCTGGGTCGCCTCTGTCTCCCACCTCTGACCTGGAATGATCGTAGGGGCCCGCCCAGCACAGATCTTTTTCTTCCTTTCCCTGTCTGTGATGCTGCTGCTCCAGCAGAAGTGTAGAGTGACCCCTTCACTCCAAAAGAACCGCAGTCTCCTTATCAGGTACAGCTCGCTCAGGATTGATGGATCAGTCCAGTTTGGTTCTGAGGGGAACTCCCAGGTTCTTGTAGGAGATGTCTCCCACCTGGAGGGTGAAGGCAACAAGATGGTGAACAAAGAATGAGCATTCGATGTACAGAAATCTTTCAAATCATTTGAAAAAAACACATCAATCAAACCCACACATAAAAAAGGACAAATGGTAGCATAGAAAACGCCAAGTTAATTTTAAATGTTCTGTCAAGTAAAATAAAAGAACCTGCTCTGATTCCTCTGAACTGCTTGAGGGTGAGAAACAAAAGGAGACTTGAGTTTATCTTAGATTCATCCAGATTAAGCATAGAGTGTGTTATAAAATCAGATTTTCTGTGATGCAAACATTCATGAGTGAATGTTGATCAACATTACTGGATGATTAGCTCCACCTAGAGGACATAAGCTGCCAGTACAGAGCAGACCCAAACCCCCATCTGACTCCTTCATTCCTCTTTTGTGGCTCTGTAAAAAATATATGTATTTAAATAAATAATAAATTAGTTTAGTTTCACTTCAACATTTTTAAACTCAAGTGATCTTGTATAGGTAAAAACTCAATGTATTTTTTGCTGTCATGACACTAAATCAAGAGGCAAAATTCAAAAATTCACGTCGGATAACTAAGTAAAATGATGTGGAATACTTTATTATTAGAATAACTTTAAACTCATATTCTATTATGTACAAAACTAGACAGAGAAATCAACAACACAAAAAAGAGGAAAAAATCTTAATTGCAAGTAAATCTACTGTAGTCTAATCTTGTGAGACACTGGATGCATTTTATTTTGAAAGGAACTACTATGTACTGCTGTCAAAAGTAATGCAAAAAATAAACAGCTATGTAATAACAGGCGTAGGCAGATGCTTTGATTTGCCACTAAGAGTTCTAAAATTTGACTTTTTTTGGAGCTGATGAGTGGCGTGTTTTGGTAATCTGCCTCATAAGAGGAAGAAAAAACACAGAATTTGGACAAAGACGTGCTGATTTTGATTAAAAATTAATATATTTATTGAAAACAGAAAGTTTTCATTTCATAGCTGTGACTTTTTTCTCTCATTTTACTGCAATTTACCAAAATAAAACAACATTTGAAGACTTTATTTAACTAAATATGAATTAAAAACACAAATTTAAAGGACATTTGTACAAATGTTTTGACAGTAAATTAAACTTTTTTTTTGCTTAGTTGTTTGACATGTGTAAAAATCTAACCATAAATGACAAAACTAAAATAACTAATCTACTATTTATTCAATCATTAGCATTTTCATTAAAGCTAAGGAGCTACAATAAAAGAATAAAAGGGCCACATGTTGCAGATCTAGACAGAGGTCAATGTTTCTATATGAAATACAGGGATCATAATTAGGATTATCAGTATAATTTATTCTAGTTTGAGGGGCCAGATAAATCTATTTCAGTCAGAATTTGTCGATTTATTTATCTTTTAAAAATCAATTTGTATAACTAAGATTCACTTTGTTTTGGTGTTTTATTCATTTATCTGGTGTTTTCTGTTAAAGTCATAGCAGAGGTGTTTAGTTGGATTCAATTATGTATCAAAGCAGTCACCGATGGCCAAAAGGAAACTCATTTAAGAGGACAGAGTCGTACAGGCAGAGAAAATGAGAAAAAAGATGGATGAACCTCAGAGCTTGTTCCAATTTCCTGAGGAGACAAAAGCGTCCATCTCTGCTGTCGCTCCCGCACATATCTAACACACAAACCGCCAGCTTCATCTTCTCTGTTTACACCTTTTTCTGCTCTTTATGTCGTCATCTCTTCATGCAGACTGATTCTGCTGCCCTCGGAGAAACAGAGGCAATCGATGGCAAAGCATGATGGGAAAAAATGCAGAAAGATGCTTCTGCAGGACAGAAATCCACAAGAATGCAGAATCAGAACAATCTGAAGTCATTTTTACAAGTTCATGTTATGAAAACTCAATAACGAACAAACTTTTGCTCATTTTCATCACACAAACTCATAAATGAACTTTGAAAAGTCGGTTGAATTCAGCAAACTGGATTTCTCATTTCAAAGAAACAATAGATAGTTTGAATCCATGTGGAGTGATTTTTTTTCATGTTTCAAAATAAAATCTGCATTTAAAGGCAAATATGTGTGAAGCAAATAAAAAGGAGAAAAAAATGTGTTGGCTATTTTTATTCTCACAACTTTAAAATAATCAGCTTCTAAGAGCGTTTGTGAAAATTAGAGCAACTCGATGTAAGGAGAACTTCTGACATGCAAAATTAGTGATCAGTAGTGCGATTACATGACTAGTGATACATGAAAACAAAGCAACACAAAAAGCAAATACTACATCATTCTTTCCATTTACTGTAACAATTTTATCTGACTTATTTCCCCTAAAGGGTCATAAAAGTTAAAAAAAAAAGAAAAAATGAAGTGATTTTTTTTAATACATGGGAGTTCTGTAAGAGTTACTATCTGGTGCGCACCAATTACTTTTTTTTTTTTTAACTTCAATTTTTAGAAATAAAAATGTTCTTGTAGGTAACCAGTGCGAAAAAGATATTAACTGAAAAAGTTGTTTTTTCTAAAAATTGAAGTAAAAAATGTTTTTTTCTGGTTACTATCTAGTGCACACCAGTTAGGAACCAAAAAAACAAATATTTGCACTTCGATTTTTGGGGAAAAAAATGTTTTTTTCAGTGCCCCTTAAGGGCCTTTAGGAGTAATACACACAATATTTGTAAAAACGTGTTTTCTAAATGTGCTGCACCATTTGGTTGAGCGGGCGGTTAAAGGCAATGTTCTTTTTCCTATGAAAGAGTCTTTCCAAAGAAGTACACGTCCAAAGTTATTCAGCATTCATGGGAGATTTCTTGTTTTTCGGACGTTCATGCATGTTTTCAGAGTCTTTTTCCGATCTTCCAACACCACATGAACGCAGCAACTCTCTAAAATTTGCCCTTTTCTCTAAGGGATGTCATACAATTGGCACAAAAATTAGATTAAAAGTCAGAGTTTTTTAATAAAAACTCCCAAATGTTCTGTTTTATAATATTACTGCATGTTTTGTCCAGATTCTTTCTTTCTATAATGAGACGGATTACCAAAACCCTCCATGCATCTGCTCCTAGTCTGGCCCTTATGTACTAAAATTTAGGACCCTAAGAGTCCTAAACCCCATGTTTAGAGCTTAGAGAGTTGATTTATTTAAAAGAAGGGACAACGCACAATAGAACATTGATCACATGAAACAGGAAAAGATGTGTTGTGCCACGTTTTAGCAAATGTTGCTAATTTCCGCCTGTAGTCCTCACATAGACGATGAACCTGAAGCCACGGAGGAGCTCCACCAGAGCAGGAGTCTGCAACCTTCAGCTCTGACTACAATCCAGCAGGAGCCACAAAGTCTTCCTTCACCCTTTAAAAAAATAAGACACTGATTTGCATGAATAAAACGCAAATAAAACACAAACATTAAAAGAAAATAGCCTTTTGTGTTAACTTTTGACAGACGATTCTTTCAAAATAAAAGACACCCTTTCTCCTTTTTATTTATTCATTTACCCATTATTTACCCAGGAAAAAACCCATTGAGATCCATTGATGTCTTTTGCAAGGGAGTCCTGGTCAAGAGACAAATTACACACACCCAAGACGGGTCATAGAATTAAAATACGCTAAAAATATGAAGAAATAAAACAGAATAAAACACAGTAATTAATAAAAAACAGTTAGAGATTAGGTCCTTCATCATAACATCAAACTGAGGCAAAGTTGTGAGCTTTGAAAGCTGGATTATGTCATCACAATGCAGCAAAAATTGTAGTAGCAAGTGTAACATCAGCAGTGATTAAATAAAAATAGTTCATTTCACTGTTTTTGGTGCTTCTCTGCCAGAAATGTAAATCTAAAACCAAAATGAAATCCAAGCTAATTAAGTGACCCCCGCCATATTTTCGAACATATAAAATTTCTTAATTTAAAAAAAAAAAGAAAATTTGCTTAATGATCCGGTCCGCCTTAATATTGGTTGTGCTTATTGACTTATTGCTTTTTAAACAGAACAATGTGTCAAAACGTTGTAGTTCACTTGTGATACAAACTGTCCTGCAACTGTTTGTAAATGAGTTAAAGTTTGACTTTTTTTCTACTTTCTCACTTCTTACTTTACAGTTACTTTTTAACGTTTAGAAACTTTTTTATTTTTCTTTAATAAAAGAGCCACATAGGGTTGGGTCCGCTCCAGGCTGCAGACCTCTGCACTAGAGCATTATGGGTCAAGGGCTGCACTTATAACAGCAGTGGGGAGTCCTTGATCACTAACACTTCTCCCACCAAAAATGACATCTTACTTTAATGACTTCAACCATCCAAACCCTTAGATGAAGGACAATTTACCACTAAGCCTCAAAGTTGGTAACCTAATAGGCTTAAAAAGACATCCATGAGATTTCAAGTTTATTGAAGATGTTTCACTCTTTACTTAAAAAAGCTGCTGCAGCTAAAAGATTGAGTTCCCAGAATCCCAAACTTTTTTTATTTTGAGAATTAACCAGCAGTTAATGATCCTATTTGATCAGCAGATGATCACGTGCTTGGTGAAATATACTGTATATTTGTCCTCATCATCCTTTGGCAAACCTGTTTTTAGGAAACAGTTGTTTGAGATTCAGGCTGGCAGAAAAACTATTTTCAAGTTGTTTATCATTGACATTTTTATTCCCTCTGCACTACAAACAAAATCTTTTAACAGACTGACTTAACTTCAGCAACAAATGTAACTTCAGATTAAAAGTGTTCTGCTCAAGTGAAAGTAAGACTGATGAGAAGTTTCTAAACTGCCCAACAACAGAAGACTTCTCACCTCTCGACAAAAAAAGCCTTTTCCCCTATATTTTTTGAAAAAAAAAATCCATCCATCTCTAAATTCAATTTACAATCCTCTTTACCTGTCCTGATTTTCAAAATAATACAAATATTATAACTAAAAGCATACATCAGTAGAATTATGCCATATGTATTGTTATTTTTTAATACTTAGCAAAGTGTGCTATCATCTAATTTTGTTTAAATTGTTATTTTTTGTTTTGGGGAGATTTCAACCAAAAGGTGCCTGTTGCAATTGGGAGTCCCTACAGATAGAGGGCGCTGCATGCATGAATCACAGTTGCAGCAACTCATCAGTTTGAGTTTTCAGCTAAGAAGCAAGAGGCAGTCTTCTGTCAAAGCACAGTGTAATAAAAATAACTAGAAAAGTTGCATTACCTGCGATAATGCTTGAATGCTTTTTGCAGTAGTTGCTGAAGCTTTTTGCTGAAAATTGTGACACAATTTACTTTAATTGCTGAAAAGATTAGCTGAAAATGCAAAAGCTATTTGTAAAATGTTACATTTGCTAAAAGACTGGAAATTTGTGTTAAAAAACTATGAAAGAGCGCTGAAGTTGACCTGAATTTCTGAAAATGTGGGAGTAAATTTGTTTAAAAATCCCTAATACATGCCAATTTTGCAAAAATGTTTAGTGTGTTGCTTGAATATGAGTAACTCCAAATTATCCCCAAAAAAACCCCAGTAGATGCCAAATAGCCACAAAAAAAAGCTAGCTCAAACACTTAAACACTTCTAAAACAGCCTAAAATTCCTCAGTAAAGTAAACTAGTCAAAAACTTTAGCCTGCTAAGCTACAAAATAGCATAAAATAAACCTCAGTAGATGCCAAATTAGACAAAAAAGCTAGCTTGTTGCTTAAAAACCAGCGAAACTCCAAAATAGCCAAAAATTCCTCAGTTTACTAAATTAGTCAAAAACATTGGCATGTTGCTAAAATATTTGCTAAACTCTAAATTAACCAAAAATCTCCAGTTGATACAAATTAGCCAAAAACGTTAGCATGTTCCAAATATATTAGCTAAACTCCAAATGTTTGAAAATGACCGTTAAAGATTGAAGCATAGTCCATGAATATATTTAAAGGCTTTGCTACTTAAAATTTTGAAATTTGAAGACTTTTTCATTTTATGGGGCATATTTTGTTCAATATTTCAAAAACTTTAAAGTTAATGAATACCAAAAATACAAGCAGTAATGTCCTGAATGAGCTGAACGTTTTTGACACCAAGGTTGCTGAAATCACTGAAAGTGTTAGATTTACTTGCCAAAAAAGGAGCAGGAGAATCACTAATCAATAACTTTTGCTGCGCTTTTATTCTTCTAGCAGTTTCCTAATATTTACTGTTGGATCCTGGTACTTACAGAGCTGTAAATGTGTTTATTCTGAACGCTTAAGCAGAAACAACTTAACTACAAATATTTTCTTTTTATTCAAATTAGTGAAATTTTGACAAAACTTGTAAAATTAAACATATTTTGGCAACAGAAAACATTTTGCACACACAAAACACGATTAAAACTGGCAAATATGATAGGATTAGATCTCCATATTGGGATGTTTTATGTTATAGATACAATAGGAATTTCCTAAATTAGAATTATTTTGAAGGGAACAAATAACATTCTATGTTGAAGCTTGTTATCTCACTCTAAAATAAAAATAAAAATAGTAATAATAAAAACAAAACTATATTCCAATAAATCAAAACTATAATTTAACCGGCTTTCATGTAGAAATATATTACAGTTTTAAAATAAAATTACAAGAAAAAGAGTGGCAGAAATTCACTTTTTACAAACCAAAAAAAGGTGTGGAAAAGCTTCATTAGATCCATTGAAGAGGTTTGGTTGTGGAGCTTTAAATGCTTTAATTGTTGTGGATAAAACCCGTTTTTATCCACAAACAATTGCGTTTTCTGCTATGTTTGCGGGAAACTGTTTCTTTTCTCAATCAACAAATCAAATTACGTGTTCTTCTCCTTAAAAATCTATTCATTGTCTTCACATAAAAGGCTTAAATCGTGTGTTTTGAGTTGCGCGTAATGCCGATGCGCATCGTGTCCGTTTGGATTCATTTCCGGGACTTGGAGGGCGCAGAGACCAGCAGCACCGACCCCCCCTCCTCCTTCAGCCAGAAAGCCGGTGAATGGTAGAAACGGTTAAGCTTGTCCCGCGTGCCATAACCCCCCCAGCTCCAGAAACCAAAGGTTGGAACCAGCTGGAGGGAACCGGCGCAGGTGAGAAACGCGCAGCGGCTGGATGTGGATAGTTGTCGGTCTGGGTTTTTTCAGAGCCGCTACTGCTGCTGGTTCAGACAAAAGAAGCATCATGCATGCGCGCATCTCCGCTTCCTTTTTCCCGTCTGCACTGCTGTAGCTGCTTCCTCTCTGGGTTATAAAACTGCAAACACGCAGCCGGGGTCTGACATCTGCGAGGTTCACAGAAACGAGGAGCTGCTGGAGTCTGTCCATGTTACCTGAGTGTCAGGATTGAGAGCAAAAGGCTAAAAAAGAAATACATTTCAGAAAGACTGGTATCTACTATATTCCACTGTGAAGTTAAGTGGTGATCATAAATGTTGGAGCAAATTAGTTGTTTTTCCTTTGTAACTTGGTGAACTTTTTTGCAAAAGTAAAAATATGTTTTGTATGAAACAGAAACATACATTTTTCCAAACTGTAGTAAAGTTGAGGGTTTGACAACTACCGTATTTTCCACAGTATAAGTCACAGTTTTTTCATAGTTTAGCCAGGGGTGCAACTTATTTGTGTTTTGTTTTATAAGGCATAAATAAGCTCATATATTTGTTATTTTTCCTGTAGTTTTACAGTTGTTTTCTCTAGAAACTGCTAGAGGGCGCTGCATCCCAGCCAGCAAGGCCAAGTCCCATATGGTTTCAAAGTGGGCAGAAAATGTGGGCACCCAGAGTTTCTGTGGTGGTCCCACCTGTGTTTGCCAACACTGATTTAAGTGTGGACTCAGTGGGTTAGCTCGCTACGCTAGCCAGCCGCCCGGTGGTCAGCATAACGAGCTAGCAAGCTCTGCTGTAGCTAGCGAGCTCTGTTGTATTGAGCAAGCAAGCTCCACTGTAGAATGCTATGGAGCCTCACTGTAGCATGCTATGGAGCTTCACTGTGGCATGCTAGCGAGCTTCACTGTAGCATGCTAGCGAGCTTCACTGTAGCATGCTAGCGAGCTCCACTGTAGCATGCTATGGTGCTTCATTGTAGCATGCTATGGAGCTTCACTGTGGCATGCTAGCGAGCTTCACTGTGGCATGCTAGCGAGCTTCACTGTAGCATGCTAGCGAGCTCCACTGCAGAATGCTATGGAGCTTCATTGTAGCATGCTAGCGAGCTCCGCTGTAGCTAGCGAGCTCTGTTGTATTGAGCAAGTGAGCTCCACTGTAGCATGCTGGCGAGCTCCTCTGTAGCATGCTGGCGAGCTCCTCTGTAACAAGCTAGTGAACTCCACTGTAGCATGCTAGCGAGCTCCTCTGTAGCATGCTTACAAGCTCCACTGATCCCAGCAAGCAAGCTCCACTGTAACATGCTAGCGAGCTCCGCTGTAGCTAGCAAGCTGTTGTATTGAACAAGCGAACTCCACTGTAGCATGCTAGGGGGTTCCATTGTATTATGTTAGGGAGCTCCGCTGTAGCTAGCACTAGCGAGCTCAATTGTATCGAGCAAGCGAGCTCCACTGTAGCATGCTTGGGGGCTCCTCTGTAGCATGCTAGCGAGCTCCTCTGTAGTATGCTAACAAGCTACTCTGTAGCATGCTAGTTGGCTCCTCTGTGGTATACTAACGAGCTACATTGTAGCCAGCTAGCAAGCTCCACTGTAACATTTTAGCGAGCTCTGCTGTATTGAGCATGCGAGCTCCAGTGTAGCATGTTGGGAGCTCCTCTGTCACGAGCTAGCGAGCTCCGCTGTATCATGGCAGGTTTGATATTGGTCTATAGTCGCTCATTTGTGTTTTGTCTAGCTTAGTGCAGAAAAGAAGAGCTGCAGGATGAAGAGTGACAGTGAAGCAGGAAGAAGCTAGTCTTAAAAATTGATGGATAAGTCCTTGAACTGAAAAAAACTCAAGAGTTATGGAAGTTTCTTAAGGGCAGCACTGATTGCAGAGTTTGATCCAGCAGTGATTTGGAGCAGGATCTCATCAGCTGTTTTCTGTCTTATTCAAATATGTTTGAAGTTGTTGGGAATCCGTCTGCTCTCATAACAGAAAACAGACTTTGAGGAGCTACAATTCCCATCAAAATATAAAAACCATAAAACATCCAAACACAGCCCTGATCCCGAAGGTCTCCCTGTTTTCCAGCTCTCCCTGCTGCTGATTCATTACCTGATCAGGTGTGTTCAGTCGGTCAGAATCAGCAGAGAGAAGTGTAGGACAGAACTTAAGGATCGGGGTGGAGCAGCCCTGCTGCAAAAAAGAGGACATGCTGATCTAAGACTCAGCGGGTCCTGCTGGAGGAACAAAAAATGCTGCGATCAGTTTGTCGTTGAGAATTAATTTTCCTCTTTCTTTTCATTAAAGTGATTCAGTGCTAATGTGTGTTTAACTCAGTGCTCATTCTTTCCTTGTTAAGTGTTTTAACGGTGGGTTAGGAAGAAACACTGGTGCACTGTCAGCTGCTCTAGAGCATAAAGACCAGAAAATAAAAGATTACTTTCATTTGTACATATTAACACTTTAAACCTCTATATTAATTGTCCTGTGAAGTATGTTCAATTATATTTCCTTCTAGGATTTTGCGGTTCTCGTTCATTTTTCTCTGACATTCAGGATTTTCTGCAGCAGTCAAAGTGTCTTTCCTGAAAAGAGCACTTTTGTTAAACTGACATGAAATCTAAAATATGTATGAACATGATCATCCTGCAGGTGGAGACGTGATGTTGCTGACATTTGCTGGCTGGAATAGGTTTTTTTAAAGGGGCCATGCAAGAAAAATCCACTTTTTTTGAGAGGTGCATTATACTGTTCATTCTTCACTATAAAGAACCCAAAAGCGTTTTTTTGATCCGTTCACACATTTCTGAGTAATCCTCTAAAAACCTGCGCTCTCACAGCAGCCCCTCTAATACCCACGAAAACGAGCAGGTCCTCACATGCTGATGTCACAACGTGAGACAGCCCCTTTCAGGAAGAGTCTGCTCTGACAGCACCGCCCCCAGGCTAACACACTTTCTCCGCAAAGCTAGCAGCTTGAGCTAGCGGTGATCGGATAGCGTCATGAGCCCCCTTCCTGGCTCGTGCACAGTAGACGGCAGCTGTCTATGTGGTGATTTTAGGCAGCTGGCCAAGAAACGCTGATTCTTTAGTGTTCATACTTTGTGTGGTGGCATAGAAGCTTACGACTGGTGAGGAACCCTGACACGTTGGGATGAATCCTAAACGTATCTGAGAATGGTGCAAGCAGACGACGGATATTGGGAAGACAGCAGGAGAAAGGGAGCAGACAATTTCCTGGTGGAGAAAAGGGGAACCGACTATATCCTGCCGGAGAAAGGAGAGCTGACTATATCCTGACTATATATCTGGAAGATGGCGCAGGTGTTTGTGGCCGCTCGTCTGTTCCTGTCCCTGTTGTTTTTGTTTATGCTGTTTTCGTACTTCGGTACCCTGCTAGCGGAGTCTCGGTCGGTTGCGAACAATCTAAGCTCATTTCGTTTCGGACGTAAAACTTTAACCCCGCTGCTCTCGAGAATTCCGGCCCACCAGACTCTTCCTGCGGCAGAAACGTCGGGGCAGATGAGGTAAGCGCAGCGGCTGCCTTGCGAAGTTGAAGGCGTGCTGGACAAGCTTCCTGTCCTTTTCCTGACCAGGATCTGGACTACTTTCTCAAGCTACTGTGTCCTGGCGTATCCTGGATCCACCCGATGTCTGCATTATTCCCGTAGCTGGCTTCAATGAGGGAGACCAGTTCCATCACACCTGCTCTCCTCGGCCTCGCTAGCACGGATCTAACCCCGGGAATCTGGCGGCGCTCTCCCGGTCACTTGCATCTTCTACTGCAGCTGGTCCAACTTCCAGATTCGGACTGGTGAACGCCAGATCGCTGGCGAACAAAACTTTTGTTTTGCGGGACCTCATCTCATCTTGCTGCTTGGACTTTCTCTTCATAACCGAGACGTGGACATCTCCTGGTGAGAACAGTGCTTTTGTTGAACTTTTACCTGCTGTATTTTCTTATTTTAGCTCCCCGCGGATGTCCGGCCGCGGAGGAGGGACTGCGGCTGTTTTTATGAATGGGTTGAAATGTAAACAATGCTGCTTGTCAGCCCCATTCTCCAGCTTTGAACTGACCTCATTTGAGGTGGGAAGATTTGAACAGGTGTTTTGTGCCGTTATCTACAGACTTCCCAAATATAATAAGGACTTTCTGAATGATTTCTCTGATTTCTTGGCAGAAATCATGCCTTATTATGACCATGTTCTTATTCTGGGCGATTTTAATATTCATGTATCATGTCCTGATAATCCACTGGTGAAGAACTTTTTAGAAATTATTGGTTCTTTTAATCTGGTGCAGTGGGTTTCTGGAGCCACTCATGAACAAGGAAATGTACTAGATCTCGTGCTGTCATATGGATTACCTGTGTTTAATTTAGAAATCTGTGATATTGCCATGTCAGGTCACCTGCCTGTAATTTTTGAAGCTGATCTTGGGTGTGCTGCAGTTAAATCTAGCATGCCTCCTCGGAAATGTAGGATTCTTAATTCTTCCTCTGCCAGTGAGTTCTCATTTGCATTTAACCAGCTCATTACCCCCTCCCATACTGCTGATGTTGATGAGCTTAGTTCCTGGTTTCCCTCAACCTGTACCATCAAATCATCTAAACATGAGCCCTGGCTCAACAACAGAACCCAGGAAGCTCGGAGAACTTGCAGGAAAGCTGAACGTAGATGGAAGAAAGACAAGCTACTCTCTACAAATTTGGAAGGAGTGTTGTAAATCTTTTCAGGCTACTGTTTGTACAGAAAGACAAGAGTATCTGTCTAGTGTAATCACTTCCGACCAGCACAATCCACGAGTACTGTTTTAAACAATAGACTATGTTCTTAATGCTCCACAGGCGGCGTCATTGGAGGCTTCTTCTGATGTGTGCAACAACTTCCTTGATTTCTTTATTGACAAGGTTACAAACATAAGGGCTGCCATCACTTCTCCTTCTGCTGACCCCTCGACCCCTATACCTTGCTCAGCCACTTTTTAAATGTTTGAGTCGGTGCCAATTTCACTTTTTGATAAGTTAGTTAAACAAAGTAAGCCATCGGGTTCTGTCCTGGATCCCATCCCTCCTAAGCTATTTAAAGAGGTCTTCCCTACTGTGGCTCAGACCGCCCTTGCCATTATTAACACCAATCTGGCTACTGGTGTTGTCCCTGCCATTTTTAAACACGCTGTCGTTCAACCCCTGCTTAAAAAACCTAGCCTAGACAGCTCTATGTTGGCTAACTTCAGACCCATCTCCAGGATGCCTTTCACTTCAAAAATCTTGGAGAAAGTGGTCTACCTGCAGCTGGAGGAATTTTTGAGTCTCCATGACATCTTTGAAGTCTTCCAGTCTGGTTTTAGAGCCCGCCACAGCATAGAATCAGCGTTACTGAGGGTCAGTAATGACATCCTCCAGGCCACTGATGCTGGAGATCATGTGGTTCTGGTTCTGTTAGATCTATCAGTGGCATTTGACACAGTGGATCACCATATCCTAATATCTAGGCTTCAGAACCTGGTGGGGATCCGAGGTACCGCTTTAGATTGGCTTAGGTCTTACTTAACAGGACGGATGATGTGTGTTGATCTTGATGGTTTTAAATCTAGAACAGCTGGGGTGTCTTTTAGAGTTCCACAGGGTTCAGCTTTAGGGCCACTTCTGTTTTCTTTGTATCTCCTACCATTAGGGTCCATTCTGAGAAGGCATGGGGTTTCTTTTCACCTGTATGCTGATGATAGTCAGATCTATCTGCCATTGAAAAGGATGGACGGTTTTTCGGCTAGCCCACTTTTATCATGCCTTAAGGACTGGTTGGCCCTAAGTTTCTTGAGCTTCAATGAGAACAAAAGAGAAGCACTTGTGTTTGGACCAAATGACCTCAGAGGATCATCTCCAATCGATCTGGGTTATTTTACTAACTTTTTAAAGTCAACTGTTTCTAAGACCATTTTTATTGTCTATTTATCTTGTCTTAGTGTGACTGTCTTTTATGTCTTTGGTGTTCAGCACTTTGTTTTAGCTGCCTGCTGTGAAAGTGAAAGTGCCATACAAATAAAGCTAAGTTGAGAATTGAGTTGAGTTAGTTGAAACAGAGGAGCCAACTATATCCTGGTGGAGAAAAGAGAGGCGACTATATCCTGATGAAGAAACGGGAGCCGAGTATATCCTGGTGGAGAAAAGGGAGGCGACTATATCCTGGTTGAAACAGGGGAGCCGACTATATCCTGGTTGAAACAGGGGAGCCGACTATATCCTGATGAAGAAACGGGAGCTGACTATATCCTGGTGGAGAAAAGGGAGGCGACTATATCCTGGTTGAAACAGGGGAGCCGACTATAACCTGGTGGAAACAGGGGAGCCAACCATATCCTGGTGGAGAAAAGGGGGGGGGACTATTTCCTGATGGATTCTTAAGACCAATGAAAATTGTGTTTTTGATGTGTTATTGTGACGTTTTTCTGATGATTGAGGACATTTCTGAGTATTTCTTTACTCAAATCGTTGTGAATTAGGAGCAGATGAAAAAATCCAGTTGAAAAAAGATCTTGTGTATGACATAAAAAATACGCTGGTCGGACCACAAACTCTGCTCTGCTCCATACTGATACATCCATTTTTAGACAAATAGATCCTTGTACTTCTTTGTTTGTGCTGTCTGAGCTGAAATCTTGCTCATAACTGTACGGCTGGATCGCTGCAGTATTGCTCTCCCTTTTTGTTTCGCTGGTAATGTTAGGTTGGGGGTGTGAGCGGCTGTAAGCTAGTAGAATTGAGTTTAATCCCAGAGTTCTCAGCAATGGAGAAGGGAAGGGTGGTGGGGTTGCTCTGCACCAGGAGTTCTGTGCATGTTTCAGCTTTGAACACTGGCTCATGTTATGTGATGGCTCAGTGCAGACATAAATTCTTGATTTCCATGCTATAAAGTATTTTTATATATTATATGAAAATAAAATCTACTTAAATAAGTAAGGATTACCACTTTAGCAAAAATGTGAGTTATTTAATCAGTTTAGTTATTTCTAAATGCACTCAGACTCTAACAACAGCAAATCTTTGAACATTTTCAAATGTTTTCTGTCAAGCTTGTTTACCAAAGACTTTTTTGACTTGCAAACCAAAGCAGCCGTGAAATAAACATTCTTGCTCTCTCCCATCCCTGCTGCTGCTGTTTCTGAATCTCAAACCAGCAGGAGGGACGGAGCTGTGGAAGATGTTCTGACCCACGCTTGTTCTGAACCAGCCGCTGGGAGACTGATGGATGCGGGTCAGAGCGATCTGACTGACCGGCTTCTTCTGATCAGTCAAAAAGAGGCTCAAGCATCACAGCAGGGACTGAAGTAAATATCTAGTTACCTTCTTTATGGCGAGCAGATTTAATTCACTGAAGCGGAAGAAGCAGCGATCGGAGGAAAATCAAAAAGCTGAGATTCTGACCTTTGCTGATTCTCATGTTTTAGTCATTTGTATTGCAGAGCATGAAACCAAAAGATGGAAAGATCTGCCTCAGTGGTGAACATAGAAATGTTTACTCTTTCATTTAAAGTAGCTGTAAAGCGTTCAGAGTCATGCTGATGTAGAGATATTGGGAGCAAAGAGGAGAGGCACAGATCCAAAGCGCTCTTTCGGAAAGCCTCTTTGTTTAAAGGGTGACCAAACCCTAAATCAACTTTTTTTGTCTGTTTACCTCTATAAATGCAGTTTTAAAAGTGTTGTCTGTTGGTCATTGCTGAATTTTTGATAAATTAAAATAAACGTGTTAAATTCTTGAAAATATAGTCAAAAACCGCCAGTGTGCTGCCCCCTACAGGTTGAATTAAGGTATTACAGTTGAATTTTGTGATTGGTCAAACCATGTACGTTTCAGTAAGTCTCACGTCATGATCTACAGCTCCAGTAATGATAACAGTCCTGTTCTCCAGCCCCACACCTGACTGGATTTTCACATTTTGGCTGTGGGTGGAGTCAGCCTCCAACTTCCCTGTTTGGTTTCCCTTTAAAGACCCACTCCAATCATATTTTGATCTATTTTTAAAGTGTTCCTAATTATGCTGTTTTTAGCCAAAATAAAAAATGTCAATTTTCTACAATATAGTTTCTACTGAGTGCCAGTAGTTTGTTAGAATTAAAATAAACATACAATTGCAACACATGGACACACTTCTCTCTGTGTGTCTCAACAACAGATGAACTAAAGAAGTGCAGGTCAACTAACTACTTGCTTCTTTTTAGCAGAAACATGGGGTAATATTTTTAGGTCATTAATTTACCCATGATGACAAAAAACAAACAAACAAAAAAAGCTCTAGCAGAAGCTTCTGTCGCAGTAAAATGTGCATCTGGTGTGAATTGGAGGAGGGCGCGGATGCTGCACGCGCTCTTCCGCGTCCAGTGGGAACCTAGCATAACCCTCATCTTTCCCATCATCCATCTGTTCACGCGCTCTCCCACTAGCTTAAAACCCCATTCTAAAATTATTGATGCAAGAAAAATGCTGAGGAATGTCGGAGCTTTTCAGCCGTTTTGATTCAGATTCCAGCTCAGACGAGGAAATCAAAGACGTACACGGATCTAATTGTTTTTAAGATTTTACTTCTATTTTATTAAATGTTTGAATGTCCTGGAACCCTCAATATCTACATTTTTATCATCCACGTCGAGGCCTAAGATCTGAAGACTAAATTCTTTTAATGGTCACTCATCTTTTAAGTAGCAGCCCAGCTTGTTACTGTTATTTTTATTGTTTTATTGCTTTTACTGTTTCATTATTTTTATATTTTTTTGTGATTTTTGTTTCTGTTTTGTATTTTATTGTTTAATGATTTTAATCAAACTTGATTTTCTGTGCAGCACTTTGGTTGCTTTTAAAGGTGCTCTATAAATAATAAATTAATAGATTTTTCATTTTCTGCTAGTGGATCAGAAAGGAGCGGAGCAGGGAGCGTGTGGCCCTCTGAATTACATCACAGATACAAGCTTTTTCCAACTGCACTTTTCATCTGCTCCTGATTCACAATGATTTGAATGATAAAATACTGAGAAATGCCATTTTAAGCTTACTTTTCTTTAAACATGTCCTCCATCAACAGAAAAATGCCTCAAGAACACCATGTTCATTTAAACCTAATTTGACAATATAAAACAAGCAGAGGAGAAAGAAATTTCAGGGTTTTCTGCTGACAAATCCAGAATGTTTTGATCTGAAGGTTAAAAGTTTCAGTCTGTGGCTTTCAAAAATCTTCTTGAAAATACTTTTTGACCACATGATGATTGAAAGCAAAAAAGTCAAAAGAATGAAATATTCTGTTTGACTGGCGTCGCACTTCTACAGACTTTTATGTCTTTTGGAAGCCATGGCAGAGTGGTTTACATCCAGAATCAGCAGAGCTTTCACGTGGTGATATGTCCTGACACGTCTGGACTGTGCAGGGAAACTTCCTAATTACAGGTCAGGTGTTGTGACCACGCCCCCAGATGGCGGTCTTCTGCTGCTTAGTGCGCTCAGGAATGGTCTGACATGGTCTGATTTAACCATCTAGATTTTTTTATTTCTCTGGCATCAATAAGGTTTTGTTTTTTCTTTGGCTCAGAAATATTTGGGCAAGGATTTTTATTGTTTTTTATGCTATTTATAATTTCAAAATGGGTCCAGTAGATACTACTACTCATTTTCTACTCATCAAAACCTACAAGGAGCTGCATAGTTTTACTTTAGTCTTAAAGAAATTTGGATTTGCATTTATGAACTTCTTTTTTTAAAATAATAAGAATTATGTCTTTTTTGGCATGAACAAAGGCAAAAATATATTAAAAAAAACTAGAANACAGAAAGGTCCCAGCCGGGAGTCGAACCGGGGCCTTCTCGCTGTGAGGCAAGAGCGCTAACCACTGCGCCACCGTGCAGCCCTCAAACAACTTTTTTTCAAAATAAAAGATGTTCTGTGCCAAATAGGATTGTGTCAGTGCTGCTTTAGGCTGCTGGTAACCACAAGATAATATGTGCTTTTAATTAATAAAAGATCACATTTTTTACCAAAGTTTTGCTTTGCATATAAAATCTGTTCATTCTGGGGGTAGCGTTGAGCAAACAAGACGTCTTCAGGTCAACAGGGATGTAAAAATCTACATAGTTTATCATCTACAGTATGTGTACCTCAGACATCAATTTATGCATTTAACTAATCTAAATGTAATAAATGCTATTAAGTAATTAAGTAAAATTGCTATTTTATTTATTTTTTTTGTTCTTTTTCACGTCTTTGTCCTCAGCAGTCTTACACTGCTGGGTTTTGTTATTTTAGTTTGGGGCTGGTAGTCTTAGTTTGCAGGCTTTGTTTATTTGTTTTCTTCAGGTAGTTTTGGTTAAGCAGCCATTAGCAGGGAGCTGCTGACTCAGATGGTCAACATGACTGGATCAGCAGCTCCCTTATTTATTTTATGTTTGTCCAGTCAGCCACCATGGAGAGATGAAAGAACCACATGTGGATCTGGAGCTGCAGGTTGTGAACCCCTGGGTTAGGGTTAAAAGTTAAAGTCCCATTAGCTTGTTCTCCACATTTGACCCATCCCCTGAGGGAGTGGAGAGACGACAAATATGTTTAATAAAATAGATATGATTAAAGAAAACGTCCTGGTCCAACGTAAAGCAAACACATTTTTTCTTTCTAGTTAACACATTGTTACATAACGTACAACTGTGGTCGCTCACATCTGAATCTGCGGTTCTGTTGGGCCCGTGCTTGTTTAAAGTCTTTGAAAATGCTAAATGTTCATGCACTGGCCCCTGAGCTTTACCAGAAATGACCCGTTTCCTGCAATGCATACGCCACTTCCACCTTCAACAGGATAGTTTCCCACACGCCGACTTGTTTCTCGCCTTTGTTTTAAACTCTAAATCTACTGGGGAAATTCCGTCCCAAAATAGGGAACTATTTTAAATATAGTTGAATAGCTAATCAAATTTTCCCTTTAATTCTCAAATTACAAGAAGAAAAAGGTGCTTTAAATGTGAACACAGAATTGTTGACGCTTAAGGTAACATTTTTCAGAAGTGAAACAGTTTAAAGAGGTTTGGCATTCACTGAAAAATGTGCTTAAATCCTAAGAAAACTCTTTAAACTGAATTTTAATAAAATCTTCCGGCTCAAATTTCTCCAAACTGAAGACGCCTGCACTAACCAGACAGAGTGGCTTCTGTTTTCTGAGGATTTGATCCGTTGAAGTGTTTTGTTTTATCTTTTTTTTTATGTTCATTGACTGATCTGAAAGGGTGACCCCCCCCCTCCTCCCCATCCAGCCTCAGCATTGTGTAATCCTGTTACACAACCAAAGAGATGCCATGCAGGTCTTTTACTTCTGAAAGCCAGATCAATATGAAGGTAAAGTGTCCATCACCACAACCACAATTTAAAACATCTATTTAGTAGATCTTTATTTTTATTTTTTCCACTTTTGTGTTTGTAGGGTGTGCAGGAATCATGTGAATATGGGAAAGTTTGTATTTTTCCAAAAATATGCCTGTTTTTCAGGAACAATCTTTATTAAGTCAACTCTTGTGGGATTATTGCATCTTTCATTTACAACAAATTATTTTAGAAAATGATTTTTAACCTGCTCTTGATCGATGTTCAGCAAAAAAAAAAAAAAAATTCTAAGGTCTTGACTAAAAAATTTCCCCTTAATCGTGACACTAAATTAACTGAGACTGAAGCTGCGTCTTTCTAGATTTTGTCGATGATTAATGGACAAAGTGCATCTAGCTTTAAAACGCCTCATTTATTCTTTTGGATTGTGAAGAAACTTCATCGCCTCTACATTTTATAATTGGAATCACTGACTGTATAAAAGATCTGGACAGAGGAACTGTGACATCACCCACAGAAAATGGTTTACTTCTCCCTTCAATCAAATGAAGTCAATCCAGATGTCATTTTTTGGGATGTGGACGCTGCCACGTTGGAACCAGAAATCATCAGTAAGAAGTGATTGATTCGACTCTGTCTGAGTAAACGTTTCTACGGCAACCACTCTCACCAATCAGGAGAAAGCTTGTTGGTAGTCCACACCCCTAACACTTGAAGGATCGCTTGGATCATTTGGAACGTTTAACCTCAGACTACGTACTTTTATTGGGTGATCTGATTGGTTAGTTTATAACTTGAACTACAGGCAAAAATCTTTATTATTTATTTTTTTTAGCAAGAACATGATAAAAAAATGGGTCAGAGCAAGAATTCTGACAAGTATTAAAGTCTAAGGGATTTTGGCTTCTGGAAACCAGCAGGCACTTCCTGTTTGGAATGACAGGGGGTGGAGCCACTCAGTCCAGTTCTTATATTCAGTCATTGCTTGGAACACCTTAATTCAGGGGTGTTGAACTCAGTCGCACAAGGGGCCAAAATCTACAACACACCTTAGGTCACAGACCGAACAGGACAAACATTTATTGAATAATCTAAAACTAAATTTTTAAAACTTTAAAAACTTAACTTTATAACATAATTATGATAGCATTACCTGCGATAATACTAGTGAGAATGCTGTAAGCTGAATTTAGCCGCTAAAAATGCTAGTGCTGATAGCTGAAGATGCTGAAATTGATAGCTAAAAATGTGGAAGCTGTTAGCCAGCTAAAATATTAGCTAAATGCCAAATTAGCCAGAAAAGCTAAAACAAAAAATCTAGGTTAGCCAAAACAGCTAGTATGCAGCTGAAGAAATAGCTAAACATCAAAATAGCCTAAAAACTGAAAAAAGATTAAATTAGCCAAAACAGCTTACGTTTAAATATTAGCCCAACTCAAAAACAGCCTAAAAACATTTTAAAATAGCCTAAATTAGCCAAAACAGCTAGCATGTAGCTGAAATATTAGCTAAATTTCAGAATAGCCTAAAAACCTTTAGTAAATACCAAAATACTAAAAAAATCTAGCAGAATTTACATTTTTAAAAGTTTAAAACCGTAACTTTTTAACATAAATACGAATAATAAAATAAGCAGGAATATTATTCCAGAATAAATCAACTTGAACCTTAAATAACTTTCAATAGTTTACTCTCCATAAAAATGTATTTTGTAAAAATTATACAAGTTAGAAATAAGCGCAATATAACATCGAGCCATTAATGATGATAAAATAAAATGATCTGGAGGGCCGGATCCGGCCCCCGGGCCTCGACTTTGACACATGTGCCTTAAATTATATGTCATTATTAGTATTTGATCAACATTTGGATGCATTTCAGGAGGAATCATTAGTCATTTCTTTAAATAACACCGATATAGTTAGACTGAGTTAAGTTGAGCTAAATTTGGCTTTCTTTTTGTTTTTTTGTTTTTTAGAAAAGCTTTATGTCACACCGTCCGTGTTAACACATTGACACCCTCCCCTCCTGCCCCACTCCTTTGTTAAATCTCCTCTGAGCCCCTGCAGTGTTTCTAATCTGGCTTTAGTGAATTCCCCTACAGCACTACTGACATAAATCCATGCTACTCCAGATCTGTGTGGGCCTTTTCGCCCCTGAGGGTAGTAAAAGTTTTGGCAAATCCTTAGTAGGGAGGTTGTGGGAGGAGTTAACTGTTAATTTAGTTTAAGAAACGGGACAATGAATTAGTCTTTTGTAAGACTACCAAAAGCTGAAGAGACACTTTGTGAGTGACCTCCTGTTAAGGCGGGATCAAGTTGCAGTTTCCACCGGTCCAACTCGCCTTTCAAACCTCAATAATTTTCCATTTTAATTGTGAAAGTGGGGTAAAATGTGAAGATGTATGTGTGCGTTTCAGTGAGGGTGGAAAAATTAGTCAGTGTTTACAGTGTTCTCGCATCTTGGCGCATGCGTCTTGCGTAACTTCTTTATTCCACTAAGCTGAAAAGTGGCATTATTAAGCCGAACTTATGTAAGGCAGCTTATGCAAGCAGCTGTCTTCTCACTGCCCCTCTTTTATCATTTGTTTTATAAGATTCCTGCTTTGTCTGGGAACCTTTCAAGATGTTCAGCTTTCCCTTGAAATAAAATGATGCTGAAGTTGAGATTTTAGGACAGTTAGTACTCAGCATTTAATTTGCAATTTGATATTTGGACACGTACTTTCCCAAAGAAGTTTATCTGAAACTGGTTTAGTTTGTTTATTTTGATAGTGAATGGTAGAACAGAATGTTAAAAACTCATATATTTACCTTTCTTTTCTATTAAGACCACTTTTTCCAGTTTAATTTATTGTTTTTATCTCAGTTTCTTTCCTTGTTTAGGGTTTCCTTACTCCAAACTCTGTTTCTTCAGCAAACATTCCTCCCTTTGCACCTTCCTATTGACAAAATACCTGATCCAGGTGATCAGCAGCAGGTAGAGCAGGGATAACTGGGAAAACTAGTAGGATACCTGCCCTTGAGGACTGTGTTTGTGCAGCCCCGATCTGCTGTGTTCATTCTAAAGCTGATTTACATCAGAATATTTGGGTTAAATGCAGATTCCTGTCAACAAAAACAAACAAGAGTCTTTTAGGGCTCGGCTGGTGTGTGAGTCAACACATAAATAATGATAAACAACTCGACTCTAATCTAATTAAGTATTTTTATGGACAAAAAAAGTGTTTTAATGCTAATTAAAAGCAGAATTTAGAAAATAACTAGATTTATTCTTTACAAAAGTTATTTTCTGCAAAAATGGTATGAAAAACAAGCTTTATATTTAGAGGAAAACGTATTTTATTCAGTTATTAGCTGTTGACGTGAGAAAATTGAAGATGCATGGAGAAAATGTGTTATACAATTTCTACAGCAAGCAACGTTTAGGGAAGGAGGAAATAACCAGTGTGGTTACCGTGGCAGCATGTGAGCACTCTAAACTGCTTTAAAAGGTCTTTTTATTTCTGAAAAGCCACATGCAGAGTTTGTCATCATGCAGTTTAAAATACAAAGGTATTTCTGTTTCACCCTCACATGCATTGCTAATAGTTATTTACATGTTTTTAGAATATGAGCAGAAAACACACATTTTCCTTCTTGTCTGCCCACTGTACCCACTATATCTCACAAGTGTTTTTTATTTACCTTTATTTAGCTCTCCCAATATTTAAATAAATGCATTACAATCAAACTAAAACTTGCTAAAATAGAATTCTGTCTTTTCCACTGTTATTTTTTTTAAATAAGAGTGCAATAGAATGAGAATAATTTAATTTGCATGAAAATGTGTAGAAAAATCTTTGCTTTAATGATTTATGATGATGATAAATGGCTCCATCTGTGAGAAATGAATCTGTAAGATGCATTCAGTCCATTTCAGTGCTGTTCTGCTGATCATAAAACCATCAAAATTCACATCAATAATCATTTATGACTAGTTAGATTTGTTTAATGCATGGATGTTACTAAAAATAAAACAAATTGTGAAAATTTGCCTTTATTTGGCCGTAAAACTGCCATAACGGCAATTAAAACCTGGCATGTGCGTTGACTGGGCACACAAACCCTTTTACCTTGGTATGTAAAGTGCGTTTCACAAAGGAGGATTTCTGAAGAGGATGCATAGACGGCTGCATTCACTCTGGTTGAAGCCATGCTTGATATTAATGCATAAATTTTCCTGTAGCCCAGTTAGCTGACTTCCTGCTGACTGAGAGCACACATGAATGCCAAGAACTTCTCTTAAGACATCTTTCTCGGATTTCACATCAGATTCTGCTAAGAATTTTTGCTAAAAGATTTACTTCTAAAAGAAGAATCAACTGTGTATGGGTATGTAAAGTAACCAAAGTCTGTAAACTGATCCTTTGCATGCATTTACTAGTAGCCATGAGATAAATTTCATGATGTGAACTTCCTCATCTGGGGGATCATAATGTTGCATTTAATGGCGGCTTGTGTTGATGTCACAAGAGATCATTAGCTTCTACTCTACCTTTTTCTATGCTGTACCTTCCAAGCAGAAATAGAAAACAGGCGTTTTATTCAATATGTAATAATAAATTTTTTCTTTGCAATTAAAAAAAAAAAATACTGCAAAAGGTTGTTTTTTTAATGGAGTCATTTTATGTGATGAATGGACCTACTTTCCCATTCTACTTTAACTCTTCATTGAGTTGAAAATTCACAATTTAGGTTTAAAACTGACATTCCATCTTAGAAAGTTTGAAGCCTGAATTAAGGTTATTTTTAATTTAATTATCTTTTTAAATAAATAGTTTTTTAAAAGCTGCTCAAAATAAATTTATAACAATCATGTATTTTCATTAGACTGAACTTATGAATGGAAGGTTCAAAAGGATTTCTGATTACATCATACAGTATTTGTATGGGTTGTAATGCAGCCTCTTTTTCATGCAAGCTGTTAAATAGGTCAAATCAGGTAAGGAGGAGGATTTAAGCCGGGGTCTGTTATGCAACATGTTGTAGCCTAAAATTCACAAACTAGTTCAGCTGCTTTTCTTTGGTTTGTGACAGTAGAAATTAGTTTGTGACCTTCCGGTTGTCCTCTATTTTTCTTTTTGTTTTAGATGTTTACAAACTTCAGAAAATGGGTGAGTGCACCCATTCTAGTTAACAACTAGATATACAGCATTACCTGCGAAAATGCTAAAGCTAAATGTGGCCCCTGGAGATGCCAGAGTTAATAGCTGAAAATGCTGGAACTGTAGCTAAAAATGCTCAAGCTGATAGCTTGCTAAAATATTAGCTAAGCTGTAAATTAGGCAAAACACTGGAAAAATGTCTAATTTTGCCAAAACAGCTAACATAATGCTAAATTATTAGCTAAACTCCAAATTTGTCTAAAGAACTTTAAAATGTCACATTTTGACAAAACAGTTAGCATAATACTACAATATTAGCTAAACTCCCGATTTACCCAAAGAACTTCAAAAATTCAAGTTTTGCCAAAACAGCTAGCATAATGCTAAGATATTACTTAAACTCCAAATTTGCCTAAAGATCTTTAAAAAGTCACATTTTGACAGAAAAGCTAGGATGAAGCTGAAATATTAGCTAAACTCTAAATTTGCCAGAAGAACTTAATATTGTCAGAGTTGACAAAACAGTTAGCATAGTGTTACAATATTAGCTAAACTCTAAATTAGCCTAAATAACTTAAAAAAGTCAAATTTTAACAAAACAGATAGCATAATGCTAAAACATTAGCTAAATTCCAAAGTAGCCTAAACATCTGGATAAATGTCAAATTAGCCAAAAACAACTTGCATGTTGCTAAAATAAAACCTAAATTTCAAATTATCCTGGAAATTCACAAGTTCACAAGTGCACAACGTTTTTGAAGAATTTGAGCAATTTCTCATTCACTTCCTATGGGGCATATTATTCTCAATATTTCAAAAACTATTTCACCTAAAGTAATGTCCTGAACTAGCTGAAAAATTGCAGAAATTGCTGAAAGTGTGTTTTAGTTTTTACGTGCTGAAAAAGGTATGGGAAGGAGCTGGAGAATCATTATGCATTCACAGATTAATGAGAGTGTACTTCAGTTTGTGCTTCTTTTCATTAGGACCGGGTGTCCACATCCATAGACGTCACATTTTGGGTTATGTTACCACAATAGTTGATTCTGTTCAACTGGAGCCCTGTGAATACATTCTTAGAGGGTTACCTCAAATATTAGCTCGGTTCTTAAGAGGTTAAATGTCTGCATGAAGGTAATAGCTGAACATATTGCAGCATATTTTCATGTGATGATTGACACAGGAAACAATTACTGTTGGTGCAAAACTGGACTTTTTAATTACATTTAAATAACACTGGGAAACATGAGATTTTACTTGAAGCCAGAAACTCAGGACATCCACCTGGGAGAGCACGGATATCATCTGTACAGAGCATACAACGTATCCAGAGCAAGGCACATTAGGATGAAGTGTTCCTTTACTTTTATTGTCGTATTTTTTTCTCTTGTTTTTAGTCCAGAACCCATTCTGCAAGCTTCTTTGTATTTATGAGGCTCTCTAGAGGCCAAACTATGAAGTCAGTTTGGCCAGAACTACCTGTTGTGTAACGGCTGTCTAATGTTATGCAAGGTGAGTTGGCTGGCAGTCAAGAATAAACCTTGATACTGTCTGGAAATATGGGCTGGAGGGATCCATTTATTTTACCTGGAAACCCTTAGCTAATAGTACGTTTTCTTTTTACTGTTTCTGATTTGTGTTGAAATTCTTCATTTTTTTTTATTTGCTTATTAAAAAAAGTAATGTAGATTATATATTTTTTATTTTTTTTATTTATTTTTATGAAGGTTTAACAGCATTCATGCTATAGTGATTCTCCTGCTCCTTTCCCCTGATGTTTTTCAGGAAGTAAAAACTCAATCACACTTTCAGCAATTTCTTAAATGTTCAGCTTGTTCATTACTGCTTGTACTTTTGGTATTCAACTTAATAGTTTTTGAAATATTGAGCAAAACATTCCCCATAGGAAATGCATGAGAAAGTCTTCAAATTTACTATGTTTAAATAGATCAACAACAAGCCTTTAAAGGGGCCCTACCATGAAAATTCTACTTTTTGAAGTTTTAAATGCATTTTACTGTTCATTCCTCTCTATAAAGAACCCCAAAGGGGCATTTTGATCCGTTCATACATTTGAGAGTAATCCTAAAAACCTGCACTGACTGAAGTAGCCCCTCCCATACCCACAAAAACAAGCGGTTGGAAACGTGCTGATGTAAGGTCGATGCCAACAGCTCCCTCCAGGAAGAGTCTTTGCAGCAAGCTCCGCCCCCAGACTATAAAGAACATACACCCACCTTCTCCGCGGAGCTGTGGTGCCGAGATAGTTATCCCCTGCCGCCAGAATCTGTCTCCTGGTAGGGGATAACTACCTTCCTCTTCTGCTCTCTGACCCATCTTTCAAGGTGGTCTCGGTTCGTTTCCATTTGGACTGAACTTCTGTTCGCTCTGAGATTCCTCAGTCCGAATACGATGTAAACACATTAGAAATCAGGTGATATGTGAGCCACGGACAAATGTAGAGCTTAGATTGCCATGTTAGTCAAAAGGAAATAATTGTTCCATCTGTTTACCTGTTAGAACATTTATTTTAACACAATCAAAAAACGTATTACTCCTTTTTCTGTGTCTCGTTACGCAGCACGTGTGCGGGGTGCTGCCATGACGTCATCTTAAAAGCTCTTAGTAGTTCCAGCAGAATTCTCTTAAAGGCAATGTTATAACACCACAATGATGAGACATGGAAACTCATTAAAATGAGGTCAGGAGAAATTCATGCTCAATAAAACAACTTTTAACGTGATCCACATTGATTCTACACGCGTTTTTTAGCTTGTGTACCTGTAGCATCTCCAGTAACCGTCATGCAGGACTCCTCTGTGGTACCAGAGCTGCGATAAAAACCTGACCTTGATACAGACGCTCAAAATCCATCAGCAAAATAAAAAGCTTGAATAAGAGAAAAATCCTGGCATTTTTAGACCACTGCACATCCATCTTTCTCTTCTGTTTTGTCCCGCCCACACAGCTGCTGGCCAATGACTGAAGAGATCTTAAGTCACGTGGTTTTGTTTACAAAGTTTGATCAAGATGAGGAGGCTCGGGGAGGCAGACTCAAGGGTGACGTCGTGAAATGGGCGGGACCAACAAGAAGTGAAAGGTGGAGCCTCCGAAATCGATTCGTTTTACTTCCGTGTATTAAAACGGGTCACAAAAAGGACTCATATTTCATAAATAATTTGTTTTTTTAGTGTTCTGAAGGTAATATATGATCATATATATGGATATAGTTTACTCTGAAAGGATGAAGTATAGTAGTAGTAGTAGTATAGTATAGTAATTGTATAGTAATTTTAAAAAAATGGCATTGAGCTGTTATATTAGCATTATGCTAGCTCATTTGGGTAACATGGCATCTACTGAGGGGTTTTTTTTATTCTAATTTGAAGTTTAGCTAATATTTTAGCAACATGCTAACGTTTTTGGCTAATTTGTTATCTACTGTGGTTTTATAGGCTAATTTAGAGTTTAGCTTCCATTTTAGCAACATGCTAACGTTTTTGACTAATTTACTTTACGGGGGAATTTTAGGCTTTTTGAAGCTTAGCTAATATTTTAGCAGGATGCTAACGTTGTGGCTAATTTGTAATCTACTGAGGTTTAAAGCTAATTTGGAGTTTAGCTTCCATTTTAGCAAAATGCTAACGTTTTTGACTAACTTAGTTTACTGAGGAATTTTAGGCTATTTAGGAGTTTAGCTAGTAGTTAAGCAACAAACTATTTTTTGGGCTAATTTTGAGTTTAGCTCATATCTAAGCAACACTAATTTTTTTATTTATTTATTTATTTGTTTTTTTGCAAAATTGGCATGTATTAGTATTTTTTAAGCAATTTTACAACAAAATTTTCAGGAATTTAGGTCAACTTCAGAGCTCCTTCATAGTTATTTAACAAAATTTCCAGTCTTTTAGCAAATGTAACATTTTGTAAATAACTTTAGTATTTTCAGCAAATCCTTTTAACAAGTAAATTGTGTCACCATTTTCATCAAAAAGCTTCAGCATCTTCAGCGACTACTCTCAGTAAAAAAACATTCTAGCATTATCGCAGGTAACGCAACTTTTCTAATTTCTTTTCATTCTGACACACAGAAAATGCTGACTATAAAACTCTTGACGTGTTCATGGGCCATTGTTCTGCTATAATTTGCTTGGTCATTCTACTCTCTATCATGTTCCCATAGCTGTTTCTTACAAAAATCTGGCCAAAACAAGAAAAGATGACTCAACAACAAAAGAGAAAAGGCTTCTGTTTGTGAACTTTGATAAATAAATAGATACACAGATGGGTTTGGGACATCAGGATCAGCTTATGAGACTACATCCGGTGATCTGGCAGTAAGAATATAAAAAACAAGTCTGTTTTGATCTTTTTATAACTAACCTTATAAGCGAAGGTGCTCTTTTGTGTTTGTTGCAGTCATTAAAACTCAGAAAAACGCCAATCTTTATGAGTTTGTTCTAAGAAATATCAGATACAAACTATTACATCTCATCCTGGAGTTGTTCAGTTTAGTTTATTTGACATGGATCAGGTACAGAAGCTTTAATCAAAGAAAATATGCTTTGTTTAAGCTCTCTCATTTCCATCTGCAGTCCCCAAGACACACAAATACAAAAATTAACAACTGGCATAAAACAATGCAATGCACAAAAGGCACAATTATTATGTGATAAAACAAGAGAGAGAAAGAGATAAAAAAATCTAGTTTAAATACTACATATTTAATCATGTTGACATATCTGTTTTGTTAAAATAATTTTTTCATTTCCATGCTATTTTTTTTTCAGTTTTTGCATAATTTTAGGTGCGTCTGTAGTTTATTCCACTCAGTTACAGATTTGAAAGAAAATAGTGATTGGCCGAGAGCAGTAGGAATACCAGCCATGAGATGTGGATCTTTGTTCTGATGTCAACATTGCAAACCTGTGAGAAGTAGAGGAATCATAGTATTTATAATCTTGAACAAAAGCTGAAATTTTGTGGTTTGGATAATATTTTCAAAGCTTAACATTTGATGTTTGGTTAGTATTTCACAATGATGATATTGTCATGATTTTCTAACCATACTTCTGACGGGAAAGTGAACTGTTGCTTTTAGGAACACCTGGACTAAATATATGAAATGTTCAACACATTTTCTTTCTCTGGTGAGTTAAACCCCATGTGTTTTTTTTTTATATCCCTTCCAGGTGTTAGCAGTGTGGCTATGCAGAGGTAGCAGTAATTATCATCTCAGGATGTCCAATGACGAAGAGGAATGCCATGATGGGAGGAAAAGGGAGAGACGGATCATCTGCCTCAGCGATGAGGATGATGACAATGATGAAGATGAGGGGATTTATGGTGAGTCAACATGGAAATTTTCCTTATTGAGTGCTTTTGGGGATTATCAGATGTAGCAAAGTGAACTGATTTTAAGTCTGCTTGACTTTGTACGGATCCAGTCCTGAACTTTGTCTTCAGACTGGTGTGTACTGGAGATTTATGTTGTAAACTAAAGCCTGTAAACAACACTACGTGACTAAACATTTTTGCAGTCATTGGTCAGGAATCACTTTTATGTATATTCCGTAATGCCGGGCTTTGGTGGCAGTTTTGGTTCAGTTTGTTCCTCTCCGAGCACGGAGTCTATTCAGAGGGAGAAAATTCAGAGTAAACCAAAGATCAGTCTGATTGGAAATGAACCAAGACCAGAAAGATCGGGTCAGGGAGCGGTTTCTAGGGTCTACTTGGGTGTATTCAGATTGAAAACTGGTTCTGGATTATCAGGGGAAAGAAATCCTGTTTCATTTTAAACCAAATCAAATGTGTTCAGTCTGAACACGCCCCAAATCTGACCTAAATTTTAAAGTAAGGCGACCTTTTCACCCACACAATGATAGGTGTGTTTAAAGTTTTAGAACATCATGTCTGTTGTCTGAAGGTCAAATAAAAGGAAACTTAGAGCCTAAACAAGACAAGACAAAAGAACATTAAAACAAATGTTACATTGAAAGCCCTCACTTTGGCTCAGGTTGGTGTACTGCAGATAAAAACCTAAAAAGTTGTGAGCTCATTCTGGAATTGGAGCATATTTTAACACACCACCAGTCATATTTCACATACAAAAACTGACTAAACTTACTTTTCTTGAGGCCAAATCTCCAAAAGTTAGGAGATTTGAATGCTTGGAAAGAGTTTATTATTGTATTATTTGTTTTATTGGTAGTTTTTTGTAATTGTGGGAGCATTTCTTTTAATAAACTAAAAATTTTAAATTGTAAGTATTATCAATCTGTGATGAATATGTAGTAGAAAATCGGAAAAGTGAAGGTTTACTTTTTATGAAATTGTCCTCCAGCTCTAGAATGAGCTACAGTTTCTTTTAATCACTTTTTTCTTTTTCTTCTTTAACTGAAAAGGAAAAACATCAATTCTCAGATACAAAAACCTTGTTTCTCTGTATTCATGAGGCGCCCAGCTCCACTCAGCAGACCGTACAGTTCTGTCCTCTCAGGATAAAAAACAAACTCTGATGCTACTATTTGTTGCATAACTGAGTGAGTCATCCATCAGCTCTATTAAGTGTAGACGAGTGTGCGTGCACAAGTTGTGTTAAGCTGAATGTTTCATGCAGATTAAAATTCTTTGTGAAAAGCAAAGGTGCTGATTAAATAAGTTTATCACCCGAGAAAAGCTGCTGTTTATTAAAGACTTGACAGGATTTACAGCTTAATCAGAAACACATTGTGAAAGTCCTGCAGTCCATGAAGTACATCTGAGTGCAGTAAAGCAAAGACGCAACCAGAGATAATGGTGAGGCAAGTGTCCTTGAATTTTAGCTCAACCTTTTGTTTTCTCATTTCTTTCTTTAAGCGTTCATGTTAAAAGTTTAACATTAGCTGTTTGAACACTGTTATATCCCTGTATTGAGTTTCCTCCTTTTTGTTTTTCATAGCTTGCTTTAGAAAGCAACACAAATAAATTATACAAGAATAACAACCATATTCTGAGTAAACAGAAGCAATAAAGCTTTTTTTCTGTATTATTCCAGATTTTTGCTCCTGATTTCTTATTTGTTTTCATTTTTATTATCATCATACTGATTCAATCATCAGTCAAATTAAAATACAAAATGTGTTTTAAATGTTTGTTATTGACAGGAAATCAAATCTAAACTGACATGACTTGGAAAAGTGATCATCACCTGTCCAAAGAGTCGTGTAAGTGTCTCAAAGTTTGGACAGAAAAGACTGAAAGTGACGCATTTGATTCACAAAGACTTATTTAAGTCAAAAATTAGACAGAAACAGAAACTCCCATGATGCTTTGCTGTTTAACCTTAAAGAAAAAAGGACATGTTTAGATATTGAAAGAGAAAATGAATGAATCCTTTGACACCAGAGATGTTGCTAGCAAAGCCTAAATATCACGAGTTCTTTGACTTTTCATTTCAACCTGGATGAAAGCTCCAATGTTAAAGGGTTAAAAGGTACAAAAGGTCATTTACTGCCCATTTACCTCCAATTTTCATTGTAGTGATTCTCCTTTCCGTATGTAATTCAGCACATAAAAACTGAATCACGCTTTCAGCGATTTCAGCGATCTTGGTGTCAAAACGTTCACCTCGTTTAGGACATCACAGCTCGAACTTTTGTTATTCATAAACTGTATAGTTTTTTAAAAATTGAGCAAAATATGCCCAAAAGGAAATGAATGAGAAATTGCTCAAATCCTTAGTGGACTTTGAAACTTGTGAACTTCTGCATACTTTCAGCTAGAGAAACCAGTCAAACTTTAAAATGTTCAACAACTACTAGGTTTTAATTAGGAATTTAGCTTTTATTTTAGCAACAGGCTAGCTGTTTTTGGCCAATTTAGACATTTTTTCCAGTTTTTAGGCTAATTTGGAGTCTAGCTAATGTTTTAGCATTATGCTAGCTGTTCTGGCAAAACTAGTAATTTTCCTTTTTTTAGGGTAATTTGGAATTTAGCTAATATGTTAGCATTATGCTAGCTGTTTTGGCTAAATTTGACATTTTT
>NC_050518.1:2056802-2073803 GCF_002922805.2 Oryzias melastigma
GCATTTATCTAATATTTCAGCAAGCTTTTGGCTTCAGCATTCTCAGCTATCAGTTTCAGCATTTTCAGCTATCTGCATCTTCAGCATCCACATTCAGCTTATAGCATTCACACTTGCATTATTGCAGGCATTGCTATTCATCTATCGTGTTTTTTTTTTGTTCTACATCAAGTTCCAGGAAATAAAACATTGCTATGTGTCCTTTCACTAATACAGTGGTCCCTCGCTATAACATGATTTACCTTTGTGATTTTGCTGTTTCACAGACTTTTTGTGTAAAGTGTGAAAATGTTTGTGTCTGCCTGAGATAAGTGTAAAAAGTGTGAAGTAAAGTTTATAGCCTTAAAACATCTACGATAATAGTAAATGAATAGAGATGACTACATCACTGGTTATTTTAAGGATGTATTCAGCCTGGACACATTTGGTCCACTTAAAGGGAACAAGAGTTCGTTTCCCCGGATAATCCGGAACAAAGTTTCAGTCTGAATACCGATCCGGGACCAGGAACCGCTCTCGGATCTATCTTTTGAGGTGATCTCGGTTCGTTTCCAATTGGACTGAACTTCGGTTTGCTCTGTGATTCCTCAGTTTGAATACGATCTGCTCACAGTGAAACAACTGGACCAAAACAGCCACCGTAGCCGGTCATAAGCGAACAAATGCGGAACAGCGATGTAACGTATCTCATTAAAATGTGGTCAGATGAATTCAGGCTCATTAAAACAACTTTTAACGTGATTCACATTCCTTCTCACACTGTTTTCCCGACAATCTACATGTCACAAACTCTTATTAGCATCTACTTACTCCGCTGTACCAACTTAGCAGTAAAAGTGTTGAAGTTGGCCTTCATACAGACTTGTGTAATGAGTGAACTATCTTGACGAGTATTTGCAAAGTGCAGCACCTCCATTTTTCTCTTTTTGTTTTGACCTGCCCTCATAACTGCTGGCCAATGACTGATGAGATCTTAAGTCACATGGTTTTGTTTACTATCTTTGGTCCGGAACAGAAATCTCTGGTAGATCAAAGTCTGAATACAGACCCAATGCAAGGTTTAGGACTCAATCCAGATCAAATTAGGCAGACTCAATCTGGAACAAGTTATTTTTCCAGTCTGAATACATCCTTAGAGTGAAAATCCAGCAATAAATGAGAGAATCCTGAATGATATCTTATTATTTATTTAAAATATATATTTGTTTTAAGTGTGTGACCGATCTGAGACATTTATTAATGCAACAAGACACTTTTAATGTCGGAAACCTAAGTTAGAATTGATCCCCCTTACAGTGCACCAGACTTTACATGCAAATGTTGTCTTCCATATTATCAAGTTGGTATCTAAAATGATCTGTGTGGACCACACTTGTCTGTTCTGGGAAAATACGCTTTTTTTTAGTTTTCCATCTGCAGAGAGCCTTTTGGCCTTACATCACTGAGATGAAATGCCCATTTAAATGTAACAGATTGACTCACACACATACATGCGCTCTCATGCTATTTTCTATGTCCTCTGCATAGCGGGAACACCTCCCTATTGTCACCATCTTCTCACAAATACACAGACATAAACACTTTGACTGTCCTAATTACAGCAGGAGCGTGCTCCATGCCATAGCGCTGCAATAGTGTCTGTGTGTGTGAGGAAGGGAGGTGGGAGGGAAATGAGGATGATGACGCTGAGGCATTAATCATTCTCAAACAGCGACTCGGGACCTTCCTGCTTACTGTTGGGGCTTAAAATCCATTTTTACTGCACCAGTTGTGCAGCACTCCAACTGACTGTGTAGCAGCAGGAAATGTTCAAAGCCTGAAGCTGCAGAGGTGAGCTTTAGGCTTTGATGGTCAGTGATGGAGCTTTAAAACGTTCCTAAGGAGAGAAAACATAGTTTTGCCAAAGATTCAGTTCAGTGAACAGGAAAACATTTTTTCAATACTGAAGCAGAAAAAATAGTAAAAAAAAAAACTTCTTATGGCAAAACTTTGCTTTATTTGATTGACAACTTAACAATGAATCAATGATATGTAGGTTCACAATTCTGGCACCAAGCTTTTTCTCTTCTGAAACTCTTTTGAAACAGGAATTTATGTAATGATGCTTGGTTAACAAGATAATCTTTATTGATGGAGTAAAACCCAGGTGAAAAAGAAAAGCTTGATTAAATTATCTCATCGTAAATGTGAATTTTGTCTTTTCTGCATGAGCTTTGGTTGACTTAATTTTGGTTCTTTTGAGAGTCCCACTCCGATCATCTTATGATTCGATCTAAATTATGATTATTTTTTAGCAAAATTAAAAAAAAGCAATTTTCAAAGTCATAGTTTCTGCAGAGCGGCAGTAGTTCATTAGAAATTTTCCTCTGAGTTGTAGGTGGGAATAACCCATCCCCCTTCCCAACATCCATCTCTTTTCACACTCTCCTGCTAGCTTACAGCCCCTCACACCCCCAACCTTTGCAAATTTATCAAGGTATTCGGTTCTGGGGCAGATGCTCAGATGAGGAAAATGTACATGGATCTAGTCGTCTACAAGTGGATGAATCCTGTTTTTTTTTATTTTTTAACATGTCTGTGTGGCATCTTTCTCATGAAAGAGAAAAAATGTAATAATAAATCATTTTATTTTTGCATTTCCGAGCATTTCTCCTTTTAAATAAATCAATCAAACTGTCTTGGACAGACTCTGTCTGAATGATTGATCTTCTTTCCATCAACAGCTCTGCTGCACATGCACTAAACCCTCATCTGTTCCTAGTGTCTAGTTCAGGTTCTGGAGAAGAGAAGATGGTATCTTCACATTGACTGCAGTCAAATGAGCCGCCGTTCACATTTCTGTGGTCAAATCAGCATCACTGGATTTTTGGTGTGAGTTTCATCCAATACTTACGGTAGCAGGACTGAGAACGCTGGAAAATCTCCACCAGACTCCACGGAGCTTCTTGATGTGACCACGGAAATGTGAACGGCGGCTCATTTGACCGCAGTTGGAAAGGATTGTAAATCAATGAAAGAGCATTTTGATGTTAGCTTTGATTATTTTATCAAGAACTCTGAGAAACCAATGATTGAATGTATTGATCACAGTCAAGAAACATTGGAGAATTAGCTAAAAGAGTCTTTGGTGAACTGGAAGGAGAAAGATTCAGGATTTTGGAGGAAGTTCTGTCCATAAAGATCTTCACTTCCTTGTTCCAGCTGACATCCAGATCAGAACCATACGGCTGGACATTACCCAGATTGATGGATGTTTTTATGTGGCAGCGGGAAATATTTACACTAGTGAGACACAGAGCTATCATAATCAGACAGGGGGGATCAGGGGTGGAGTTTCAAAAGCCACGCCCCCTCAGAGGAGATTTTAGAAACAGAAGCTTCAATATGAAAAATGGCTTTTTAAGACATTTAGGTTATGGGATTTTGGTTAAAAACTTCCAAAAACACTTCTGGGAACATATATTTAAAATATAAAAATGTCATAGGGGGACTTTAAGCATTGAAGAAATGGTGATTGGTATGAGTTTGTTTTTTCCATTTTTCTTCAAACGAGCTCCTAATGGACCGGCCATCCTGAACAGGGTCAACAGGTGCAGGAAACCAGTTAATAAACAGTTGCTTTCATGTTGTTTTTCAAGGTCTCTGCTAAGACCAGGTGCTGCCAATTATTATTAATGGAAGTCCACCTGTGTGCTCTCTAATGACCTGTTCACTGCACATGTGAGCCAGCATCAAGTACAGAACCCTGCAGGAGGACTGAGCTTTTAACCCGATGACTCTGTGGCGTTGTGGTTGTTCTGTGACTGGAAAGTCGAGTTCAAATTCACGGTCGAGTCGTACCAAAGTCTCTAAGAGTTGGACCCACTGCCTCGCTGCTTAACACTCAGCATTAAAGGGTTGGATTGGAGGTTTTAAGCACCAAATGGTTCTGGAGCTTGTCTGATGCTCACCGCTCCACCAGCGGATGGGTCAAATCCGACAAACGAATTTCACACGCTCCTGTGTGAGACAACGGATGGGATTTTAAGATGCATTCAGGACACAAAGAAGCTAAAAAACAAAACAACTCTCCTTATTTCAACAGATGTAAAATAGAAAATTATCATTATTATTTGTCGTTTTTTTTTTAAGTTGGAGAAACTTTATGAGGCTAAAAATATTTGTACTTGACCATTATAGTTGATCCAAAATTACAAGAAAACCATCTTACGTGTAAATTCTGCTAGTCGAAGTATCAATTCATACGCTCATAGCACATATAAAAATAACTTCAGATGACCATAATGCTGCACAGATTAAATAATCCATAGAAAAAGGAAAAAATCTGACAGTACAAGGACGTCTCGTTTCATCAGATTGTCTAAAGTAAAAGACGTTTGCTTGTTTATCTTTGACTTAGTATATTTTTGCTTCTGTGACATCGGCCCCCCCTCCAGTCTTCTCGATCTGTCCCATGGTTGCTATAACAACCGTCACCAAGACACTGGCCTACTCAGAGATGAGTGGCCCGTCCTTATTTGACATCCTTTTTTTAACTTCAGTTTTTGTCTTCATGCATTCACCTTCATCTTTTTTTGTACACTGTGTCACTGGATTTTTTATTTTTTTGCATAGTTTTACAAAACTCCTGCCACACACTTTCAATAAGTTAAGTTCAACCCATAGTTCACTGCTTAGGTATGCACTTGTTCTTTGAGATAACGTGTCTTGATAAGGGGATTAAAAAGTTACAAATGTTGATTTATTAAGATTGACTTGTTTTCTTATTCAAATTTACTGAATTTAATCAGTCAAACCACTGCCAACATCCAGCAAGACACTATTAATATCAACTCATGTTTCTTCTTTGTATTTGTATTCGTATGTTAATTTATGCGTCTTTTCGTAACTTGTGAGTTCTGCTCTGTATATGAATATTTCTGAAAGTCTCTGCTGCTCACAGAACAACATAGTTTGAAATTTAAGGTGGAGCCACTTTTGGGGTTTAATAAATAAATGATTACTTTGATTTAATCCCTAAACACTAAAAAACTGCACAGTGCAGGTCTATTTAGTGTCCTGTATTTTAAAGCAATTCAGTCACCACTTCTTTTTTACCTTTTTTTTAAATCAGCAAATAGGATGTAATCGATTCTGCCAAGTAAAAACCTATTAAATACGATCATTTCATGGGGCCATAGTGATCACCACTTTGTGGTGCTGTCTGAATCTACAATTCCAAAATTGAGTGCACCAGAAATTTACCAGAAGTCTTTGCGAAAAACTAGCACGCATCGATGCTCTGTACATTATCGAACATAGACCACAATGCATTGCGGTTGAACAATTTTTGCAAAATAAAAAATATGTTTAAATGTAATATTTGAATAAACCATTCATCAGAACACAGTGGAGTCACAAATGTTTGTATTTATTCAATTTTCGCTTTGTGAAATTGGTTATGTCATATTAAAAAAAAAAAAAAAAATGACATCATCATTTTAAAATCCGGGGCACTATACGGTCTCACTCTATAATTTTTTAGTAGGTAGGGATTAGGGTGGGAATTCAGACATAACCATAGATTAGGACAGCACTACTAATGGCGAACGCACTAGTGAGTAAGGAATTTGGACACAACCTTTGTCGTCATGGCGATCAATAACACTTTCAATTGCCGTACATGAAATGTAGTATGTGATGTTTTAAATTAAGTCTTCTTCTATTTCTCAGATACTTTTAATACAACAATTTCTTAACCTGTAACGATGCAATTTAGATTTAGAAAAAAAGTGATGCATCCAAAAAGTTGTAGTGAGAATTAGGCAAGTCGAGATTAAAATAGATATTTTAAAAGAAAATGTTCTTTTCTAAAGCACGCTGCTCCTGTGGTGTTAATCAGGAGCTGACTTCCCTTTCGGAGCAGTGTGTATTTTTTATGGGGTTGTCATGAGATTAAGTGACATCTTTACTCGCGCGCACTCACTTTGATTCCAGCGGGCGGAAAAAGTAATCGTCTTTTAATTAGCCGGTCGCGCTGCTGCCTGTGTGTAGGAGTCACAAAGCTGAACAAACTTTGTTTCAAACTGAAGACAAACAGCTAAAAATGTTTCCTCCTACAAATGGTGGTTTGATCAGCAGCTGGATGCATCATTTTGATGGTTCTTTGAAGAAGTGGCGAAGTTTTAACAAAAATACATGAATGTCCTTCACGTCCAAAGCTCTGGGAATGGAGAGGTCCAAAAGCTGTTTGCAAAAGGTTACATTTGCTACAAAACAAAAAGAATTGTCTAAACAACTATGAAAAAGCGCTGAAGTTTACTTAAATTTCTGAAAAATTTGTAATAAAATTCCTTAAAAATACATGCTAATTTTAAAAAAATATTTAGTGTGTTGCTTAAATATTAGCTAAACTAAAAATTAGCATAAAAAAACCTCAGTAGATGCCAAATTAGCCATTAAAAATAGCTTGTTGCTTAATTATTAGCTGAACTCCTAAATAGCATAAAATTCCTCAGTAAACACAATTAGTGAAAAATGTTAGCCTGTTGCTAAAATAAATAGAAGCTAAACTCTAAATTGGCCTTGGCCCTTTAACAAAAACACAGTTGATAACAAATTAGCCAAAGCGTTAGCATGTTGCTAAAATATCAGCTAAACTCCAAATTAGCATAAAAAACCTCAGTAGATGCCAAATTAGCCAAAAAAACTAACTTGTTGCTTAAACTACAAAATAGCCTTAAATTTCACAGAAAACAAAATTCATCAAAAACATTACCCTGTTGCTAAAATGTTAGGTAAACAATTATTTTAATTACTATAAAATGTTTAGACATAGCCCATGAATATATTTAAACGCTTGTTGCTAATCTACTTAAAATTTTTAAATTTGAAGAGTTTCTCCATTTTCTATGGGACATATTTTGCTCAATATTTCAAAAACTATAAAGTTTATGAATACTAAAAATACAAGCAGTAACGTCCTGAACAAACTGAACGTTTTGATACCAAGATGACAAAAATCCTTGAACGTGTAATTGAGTTTTTGCGTGCCAAAACCGTCCAGAAAGGAGCAGGAGAATCACTATAGTGTGATACCTGTAAATATTCAACCAGAATAATAAGGCTTACACCTCAGTGACCCTGTGGTAGAGTGTCCGCCCTCAGACTGGAAAGTTGTGAGTTAGAATCCATTGCTGAGTCAGACCAAAGACTGTTTGACACTCAACATTAAGGAGTTGGATTGTAGGTTTAAATAGTTCCTGAGTCTGCAGCTCCCCGCTCCCCCAGTGGATGGGTCAAATGCAGAGAACAATCCTCACACACATCAGTGCGTGACGATCAATGTGACTTGACTTTAATATCAAAATCAAGAAGTTCAAAGGTAAAATCAGATCATTTTAAAAGTCTATTTATCAGAGGAACGCAAGCTAGCTAGCTGTCTCTAGTGTAATCTATTACCTCCTGGATGCTGGTACTTTGGCTGGTGACTGTAGAACTGTCCTAGAACTGGCATTTAAGAGTAACAGATTTTGTAGCAGAGATGATCATCGTCAACTTTTGGATTAGGTTGTGAAAATAAACGGGATATCCCAACAAGAACAGCTCTATGTAACATTGTGTGTTGGTGTGTGAGTGACCTGATTGCAGCTTCTGCACCGAGTCGAGAGTAGGAGGTGATGCAGTCGATCACAGCCGGTCTACATGCTGACTCATCAGACTACCGGATCACAGCACACATGCTTGTGTCTGTTCCTGCGTTAGTGACTCAGTTTGTGCGCTTGTGTGTGGTGCTGATCATGTAACAGGCTGACTCGCTGGTATAGATGAGCAGTAAACAGCCAGAATCAGACTGTTTTTTTTGTTTTCTGAATTTTTTCTTATTTAATCTTCTGTTTTTTGCCAAAAAATATTCAACCACAGTATTTTGGTCTAAATCTGTGATGAATTCAAACATTGGAGCAGAAAATCATTTTTTTATATTTATCATGCAGGATGAAGAAATTTATTGTTCAGCAAGTTTTTGAAAATGTTTTTTTTTTCGCACAACTTTACACTATAAAAGCCTATTTTTTTGTGTTTCTGTGTTTTTATTTATACTTTTTGAACAGTTTTTTAGTATCACAGCATGTTTAAAAAAGCATATGTATGTAACCATCGGGTGAAATGACTTTCTTTCATTTAATCAAATTTGACCAATTTTAGAGTCAATTTAAAAAATATATTTTATTGATTTAATCTAAATGAGTTTAATGGGGTTTTGAAATTTCAATAAAATTGTCATATGGATGAACCAGCAAAGTAAATTAATTTGTATAGACAAATTTACATAAGTTTTTTGTTAACATTAAAAATGTGCTTTTACAAAATTATGGATTGAAATAAACAAAGGTGAAACTTTTATAACTAATTGAAAATGTCTTCAAATCAAATTTCCCTTTAAGGGCTCTGTATCTTGGTTAGTAATACACACAATCAATATTTTTAACATATTTTTTAAATGTTTCCCACCGTTTGGTTGAGCAGGCCGTTAAAGGATTAATAAACATTATTCGGCTTATCGTGCTAATAAATGTCTTACTAACACTCTATAAACACATTAATAATGCTTGTTAATGTGTAAATAAAGCTTGTTAAGGAATCTTATTATAAAGTGTTTCCAGTTTTTCTATTGTCACGAGTACGGAGCAGCAGGAATTTGACTCTTATTAATAATAATAATTTCCTTATTTGTAGATCCTATCACTTATTTCGACAAAAAAAATTCTCATCTGTGCTGATTTTGAGAAGATCTTGGAAAGTTGTAGAGCAAAGATACACTAAAACAACTTAAGGTTTGAAATCTTTGCAAGTATCAACAGTTTTGGGTGTACAAAGCTCAAAAGAGCTTAGCGGAGTGTTATCATCAGGTCCTTCAAGCCGCGTGAGTCAATGTCGGCTTGACTTTCGTCTGTAAGGTTGTGGCTGCAGGAGGAAGAACATTCCAGAAATACAGATTAAAAATAAAGAATGGGGAAAACAATATCAAACTTTCATGGTCACTTTCTTGAATTTTGCATCACATAGTAAACTCCTCATGCTTCAAAATAAATATACTGTACAGTATTCTGCTATACAACTTGAATAAACATCTTTTAATCAGATTAAAGTTTTTCATTTGTCATTTTTTGCCTCAACAGATTAGTTTCTGTCCAAGTTCAGCAAATAAGAAACCGTTAAATAATAGCATGACTCATGTCTTTCCACAATCTGCTTTTCTGTCTTTTTATGGTCAGTTGAGGTTATGTAAACAGTGAAATGTGAGCTCTTCTCCCTCGCAGGAGGCGTGACCAGATAGCAGAACTGTGGTAGTGTGGCAAAGGTGACTGACTGTGACCAAATTCATACGTTACTAAGCAGACGGGCCTAAATGTCGATGCCGGCCTGATCCTCCCCCACCTCCCCGCGCTCTGCTATGCCATCCCTCCCCCAGGCTTCATGGCGATGTGGGTTAGTGGGTGCAGTCATGTGAGCGTCGGCGCTGACCTTCTGTCCCCTATAGTGTGTAAAGTGATCTGTAAATGATAATCCCCCTTCACCCACAGGAATTTAAGAGGCTAAAGGGGGTCACATAGTTGTTTGGAATCACCTTTTCTTTCCCAATTTTACCCTAAAATCTGAGTTTTTAGTTTGTGTTTTCCATTCATTTATCAATATCTTTTACTTTGTGTTACCTTTATAAAATTTCACTGCTTGTTTGTTATTTTTGAAATATCTTTACAGCATATTTTTCACAATGGCTGCATTTTTTTAGTTTAATTTCATTTTTTTATCTGGTAAAAGGAAAACTATGTGTATTTTAGATTTAGGTCCAATTGTTCTTCCAAACACTCAGGTAAAAGTAATTTCCTTATCTTAATTACATTTTTTTATTTCCGTTTTTAATTTCTCACTCCATATTTAAAGACTTAAATACTTTTATAATACTGTTTTCATCATCCTCCTCATTATTGTGATTTTTGCTCTTATTTTTAAATTTTTGATTTGATTCTTAATTAAAAAAAAACAAAATTAAAGTTTTCTTGTTTGCCACCTAGTTTCCGTCTTGAATGTCTCACTCCACGTTTTAACCCTCGTATTGTATTTGGGTCAAAACGTCCCTATTCTTAAACTTCAAAACAGGTCCATTTTGACCCGAACACAATAACAGGGTTAAGGAGTTAAATACTTTCATAAATGTATCTTCCCGTCCTCCTCCTCATCATTCTGGCCTTCACTTTCATTTTTATATTTTATTTTGGAATATTTTATATGTTTATTTGTTTTTTATTTATTCTTAATTTTATAAAAAATATTCAAAATTGTCGTTTTTTTCCCTTTTCCCTCTTACTTTCTGTTTTGAATGTCTCACTCCACATTTAAGGAGTTAATTACTTTAATATTTGCATGTTCTCATCCTCGTTATCATCTTGACCAAAGCTTCTATTTTGAAATATTTGATTCTTAATTATATTTTAAAAAAAGATGAAAAATCTGAGTTTTTCTCTTCTTCCCTTTTACTTTCTGTTTTGAAAGTCTCACTCCACATTTAATTGCTCTTTCTCGTCCTCATTATCATTTAAATTTGACTTTTAATTTTAAAAATAATTTTAAAAATATGTTTTCCTTTTCCACTCTGACGTTCTGTTTTTAATTCCTCACTCCACATTTAAAGAGTTACTTTCATGATTGCATGTTCTCATTCTCCTCCATATCTTGACTAATGCTTTTATTTTGATATATTTTTTTTAATTCTTTATTTTAAAAGGAGATCCAAAATTATAGTTTTGTCCTTTGTCCTTTTTGACCCTTTTTTACCCACATTTTTAGAGTTAAATACTTCCATGATTGCATTCTCTCATCCTCATCATCTTGACCTGTGCTTTTATTTTGAAATATTTGATTATTAATTGAATAAAAAAAAGCTGAAGTTTGCAAAATTATAGTGTTTTTTCTTTTTCCCCTTTACTTTCTGTTTTGAATGTCTCCCTCCACATTTAAAGAGCTACACTTTTATAATTGAACGTTCTCGCCTTCCTAATCATTTAACTCTTGCTTTTATTTTGAAATATTTTATTTGGTACTTATTTCTTAAAGAAAGATCCAAAATTATATATTTTTTTCTTTTCCACCCTGACGTTCTGTTTTGAATGTCTCACTCCACATTTAAAGAGTTAAGTACCTCCATAATTGCATTCTCTCATCCTCCTTATCATCTTGACTCAAGCTTTTATTTTGAAATTTTTAATTTGATTTTTAATTCTTTAAAAAAAGAAATCCTAAATGATAGTTTTTCTCTTATTTAATCATCCCCTCATTTTTTCCTCCCTCTGTCCTCCTTTATGTTGGCCTATTTGAACCCCATTACCTCTGTTACCTAAGGCAGTCTCTGGAGTGGGCGGGGCTTGTTGACATCACACTGGTTCCTGTGTTAGCAGCAGGAGGGGGAGGGGAGAAACCGAAATGGGGAGGAAGAGGCGGACAGGAAAAGCAGCACCGTCTGCGGTGAGGGGGGCCTCCTACACACGACAGGCTGAGGGCGCTTTCATGGCCTCGTTGTTTTGTAATTGTCCCAATGGCTCTGTGTCCTCAGCAGAGTGCCGGTTACTCTGTGAGACGAGGCTAGATGTCAGGAGACGCTCACACATTTCAACACTCTCCGTCCAGAGCTCAGTGACGAAGACTCAGTGAGGAAATGTGTTAGCTGTGTGGAGAAGGGGCACACATCAGTGGGACTTTTATTTTGTAAGAGTGAAAGTGTTAGGAGGCATGGATCCCTCAACTGAGTAGGAGACAAAAAAACTTTGAGCCACATGACATGGGTGAGTAGTTCAAATTTCTTCCGACTGAGCCGAAAGCTTTCAGCTCTCCTGCTGGCTGACAGTTTTCACTGATCTCTCCGCCGGCAAGGATCCTTCCTCTCATTTCGTGACAATATATGCCTGCAGACACATGCATGGGGGGCTGGTGTTCTACCATCCTGACCTACATGTGGTGGCGTGCCAACTCTTCTGCCAGACCATTCTTCTCGAGCAGAGCTCAGAGGTTTCATAAGACATATTATGAAATAAAAGTAGGAGCTGTTCTTGTTCTTCTTCCAAAATATGAATAGACAACAAATCTAACATTTCGTAATAACGTTATGCTGGTGTCTCAATTACTTTTTTTATTTTTTAGGCAAAGTATTCAGCTAAAAAACTATGCTTACTCAACATTTCTTTGTACAGCTGATGCTCAAAGTGAAGGTGAAAGAGTCGGAAAGTAATCAATCGCTTAGTCCAGGAGGAGTTTTCATAATAGTATTTCCAGAACTATGGAAGTCAACTTACTTCCAGATTTGTGAATGAACATTTTGTAAACCAGGTATGAGCAGTTACCCTGATGCATAAGTGGGGTCAAAAGGGACCCCATGTTTTCTTTAAAATCTTAGTTCATAAAAGTATTTACATTTTCCAGATATTCCTTGTAGATCATGTTTGTTACATAAAGCCATTTTGTGTGTTTTTAGAATGGCATTTTTTGCATCACTTCCCCACTTTTCTATCAGTGGGGTCAAAAGTGACCCAATGGGTTGTTTTTATTTAAGATCTCAGTACATAGAAGTATTTAAATTTCTAATATGTTTCTTGTACATCATGTTTGTTACAATAGACCATAGACCAAAAATTACCTGTTTTCTATCACTTCCCCACTTTATTTTGAAATATTTTATTTGATAAAATGACCACTTCCATAAGTGGGGTCAAAATCGACCCCATGGATTGTTTTACTTTAAATCTTAGTTGATAAAAGTACTTAAATTTCGTAGACATTCCTTATAGATCATGTTTTTTACATGAGACCATTGTATTTTTTTAACTAGCATCTTTTGTATCACTTCCCCAGTTTTCAAAAAGTGGGGTCAAAAGTGACCCCATGGGTTGTTTTTATTTAAAATCTTAGTGCATAAAAATATTTAAATTTCTAATATATTTCTTATACATCCTGTTTGTTACAAGAGACCATATTTTTTTTTAAATGGCATGTTTTGTATCACTTCCCCACTTTTCCAAGGGTGGGGTCAAAAGTGACCCCATGGGTTGTTTTTCGTTAAAATTTTAGTTCATAAAAGTATTTAAATTTCTAAACTATTCCTCATAGATTGTTTGTTACATGAGACATTGTATTTTTTTTTTATATAATATAGGTTTTGTGTCACGTCCCTACTTTTCCATAAGTGGGGTCAAAAGTGACCCAATGGGTTGTTTTTCTTTAAAATTTTAGTTCATGAAAGTATTTAAATTTCTAATATATTTCTTATACATCATCTCTGTTACAAGAGACCATTTTGTTTTTAAAAAAGGACATGTTTTGTATCACTTCTCCACTTTTCCATAAGTGGGGTCAAAAGTGACCCCATGGGTTGTTTTTCTTTAAAATCGTAGTTCATAAAAGTATTTCAATTTCTCAGATATTCCTTATAGATCATGTTTGTTACATGAGACCATTGTATCTTTTATATAATAGCATGTTTTGTGTCACTTCCCCAGTTTTTCATAAGTAGGGTCAAAAGTGACCCCATGGGTTGTTTATCTTTAAAATCTTAGTACATTCAAGTATTTAAATTTCTAATATATTTCTTATACATCATCTCTGTTACAAGAGACCATTTTGTTTTTAAAAAATGACATGTTTTGTATCACTTCTCCACTTTTCCATAAGTGGGGTCAAAAGTGACCCCATGGGTTGTTTTTCTTTAAAATCATAGTTCATAAAAGTATTTAAATTTCTCAGATATTCCTCGTAGATCATGTTTGTTACATGAGACCGTATATTTTTTTAAATGGCAAGTTTTGCATCACTTTCCCACTTTTCCCTATGTGGGGTCAAAATGACCCCAAGCATTTCCTATGTAGCCTCAAGGGTTGGAACTTTTAATTCTTATCAACTGTGACTGTCATCATATATGTACTGTCTCATGTAACCCTTGTGCTATCCTAGGCATGTTTACATTGAAAGAGGGGTCATCTGGACCCCACAAGACAGCGCGCTGAACTTATTTTTCAAGGATTTTTTTATCTTCACCAATGTCCATGGCAGACAAAATCCTGTCCACCTTTGTCATGGAAGGGATCACACATCGATAAGGGTGGGGTCATCTGGACCCCATAAGAGAGCACGAGGGTTAACACATCGGATACCAGAAGTCTAACCCCACAGGAGGTCATTTTTACACAGTTTTGTAATACAATGTCAATAAAAAAAGTGGTAATATCACTCTTTTTGTTTAGTAAAATAAAAGAAAGATCATAATCCCTAATCACACTTTCTTAAGTTTGTTGCAAAAATGCTTTTTTCACAGTGGGGTCATTTTTGACCCTATTTGTGAAAAAGTTTAATGCTTTTTTATCCTTAAAAATTAACATTTTAAAATCAGGGGGAAAAGGATACAATAAAACTTTTCCGAACGTAAAATGCCTTTTGGGTCTTTTAAAAAGTTTTCATTTTGTGTGTGAACTTTTCTGTACAAGTGAAATTCTGGTCTTTTTTTGTGAGTTTTCTAAAGTCCATCTATTAGGTCTTTTCAGAGACCTTGACCCACATTTCTACAGCCATGTTTTTCTGTGCTCCTCTATCTGTTAGTTGCTCCCACCACAAGGTTAATGGGCGTGTTTCTGCTGCATACATGTGCACAGCACTCTGTCATTTCAGAGCGACGAAACATCTATGAATAGACCTTTTAAAATTTTGTCCTCATGGTTGTCTTGAACACAAGGAACATTTTAGAGGATTTCTCAGGTTAGATGAACTTGATCAGTAGGTCATAGCTTTATGGAGGTTCTTGAGGCCGAGAGCTTGTGCTGACCAGCAAACACAATAACAGCACGAGTGTGTGGGCGCTCGCTTCTGTGTGTGCCCTTTTTTTTTCTTCTCATGGAAGGAGGAGGAACGAGAGCTGGTCCGACGTCTGAGTACCCCCTCAGTGGGGCCCCAGTTTCAGCATGAAGGGTTATGTAAGTTTTCATCTGCCAACCCTCCTGCCTGCCCCATCCTCACATTCACATTGTTTTTAAGCAGGGAGAAGGACAGAGTGGTCAGCCAGCTTTCAGTCAGTCAGTCAGTCAGTCAGAGGCGAAAAAGACCGGCTGAGATAGATATAGTAAAGGCTAAAAAAGTGAAGCTAGAATATATTTTTTAAAGTTCAAACCTGAAAGAAAAGGTGAATTTTGAGACAAAAAGAAGACCGACTCTTTGATTTCTTAAAAATCATGCTGCTTCTGGATGAATCCGAGTCATTTGCAGGTATGTGCCTTTGTAATTGTCAGTGTTTTAGTGCATGTAAATAAAAATGATTGATGAGTAGTAGAAATTTAAAGGAAATGTCTGAAGAGGAGAAAGAAAATTCATCTTTTCTGCTCACAGAAACTTGCAGTAAAGAGGAAAAAACTCAGACTTTAATAGTAAATTTTTTTCCAACAAGGTTGTTGACTTGCGATTGTTACTTAATGTTGTTGTGTAACACTGGATTCATACCCACACGAGCGCGCTGGCCTAATCCACGCTCTGTTTTTGGATGCTGCTTTTGTCACAACCGTCCGTCTCAGCTTTCATTCATTTCTGCTTCGTTTGTTGGATTTCTTCCCGTCTGAGTTTTCCTTCATCTTTTTGCCGGCTTCTCAAACTCCCGTCCGCTGCGTCTCTGCCTGTTGTCATCCGAGGGCTGCCCTCTCATTGGCTGCGTGCGCCGTTACCTAAACCGGCGCTCGTGCCTGATTGGTGGATGCAGGCAGGATTAGGCCACGCTGCGAGCGTGCGCATGTGGAGGAAAACATTTGGTTCAGCAGAGCAGTAGGTAAGGGGGTTAAACAAGTGAGGGGCGAGGAGGCAAGTGCAGCTGCGGGCAGCAACCGTCTGGTGGATTCATTCATGGAAATCTCAGATTTCTTTACTTTATTCTATCCAGAAAAAGAACATAAATGTCTAAAGAATGTCTGCATCCAATCACAATTGAAAAAATAACATAAACTAATGTGTTTATTCATGAAAATTCAATTATAGAAAATGTTACAAATACATTTTTCTGTGATTTGTTTTGGTTTATTATGTTTTTGTGTAGATTCTATGCGTATTTTTAGTCTGTTTTTGTCTTTAAATGAAAGTTTTTTTCTTATTATAGAGGACTTTAACAGAATTAAGCTCAATTGAGTATTTTATTATCAGGAGCAGACTAAAAAAAGGCTGTTTTAAAAAGCTTGTAGCTGTGATGTTTGTGCTACAAACTGCAGGTAATCAGCTTCCTGCTCTGCTCCATTCCGATGCATCCACCTGTAGACAAATAGATCCCCGAACGTCTTCATTTTCCTCGTTTGACCTGACATCTGGATCAAACCGTACGGCTGGATAGCTTCTCCTTTTTTGTTGCATCGGTAATATAATGTGTGAGGGACTGTGATGAATCCATTTTTTTATCGAACCAAGTCCTAGTGCTAACAGATACACCCACAAATTCCACAGGTTTTTTACATTTTTGCTAAAACTGAATGAATCATAATTTAAGACCACTGGAAAGGCTTTGAAAATAAACCAAAAGATGATCGCAACAGTTTTTAAATTATTAGCTCAATCCGAGATGTTTCCCTAAATTTGAAAATGTTTAGCTTCATATTGTTGATTTCATAATCTGCTACAGATTATGTAAAAGATGAATAAAAGTCAGAGATTTCTAAACTTGCTCTGTCCTGATTGCCCCTACCAGTAAAATGAGGCTAAAAGTAGATCAACTGGCTGTTCTCCTTTTATTCTGGTAATTTCTACATGTGTGTGTGAGCACTGAACCCTTATCCAATAAGCATATTTTGAAGAGAAAATACATTTTCCTCATCATGACTCCTATGAGACAAAAGGAGCTTATGCAGACTTTTTCCTGGTCAGTACTCTCAGGATTCTGCAAGAAATGATTTGTCTCCTAAATATATAATTGTCTGATTGCTGAAAGCAATCAGAGTATGTTGTTGTAATTCTTTA
>NC_050518.1:2073880-2096598 GCF_002922805.2 Oryzias melastigma
GCTTTCAGCAATCAGACGCAATTTCTTCAGGAATTGCAAATCTAGTTTTAATTGGTGCTGTTTTTCAGTCTCATCACCCTAAATACATCTTCTCGTCCCTTTTCTTTCCCCCCATCCTGTTTTCTGTGGCTCTCTGGAAAAAGCTGCAGTGTTGTATAACGTTTCACTGGGCCGGCTTGTGATCAAATGCTGCAGTGTATTTATTTCACCTAATGATGCTCCGTATCAGTCAGAGTTTAAAGATCTCCAATTGTCTTTAAAGAGAACGCTGATGAGCTTCATTGTGTGAATCCTTTACAGCAAGCTGCAATGCTTTTCATTCAGGACGTTACTGCACTTTTGGTATTTATAAACTTTATAGTTTTTGAAATATTGAACAAAATATGTCACTTAGTAAGTGAATGAGAAATTTTCAAAAACTTACTTAGAAAAGGTGCACTTTGAAACTATTTTTTACAGTAATTTTAAAATAATTTAAAGTTGAGCTGCTAAATTAGCATTCTGTTAGCTAATTTAGCTAATTTGGTCTCTACTGAGTTTTTTTTAATGCTAATTTTGAATTTAGCAAATATTTTAATAACATGCTAACGCTTTCGGCTAATATGTTATCTACTGAGGTTTTATGGTCATTTTGAATTTGGCTAATATTTTAGCAACATGCTAACGTTTTTGGCTGTTATCTTATCTTCTGAGGTGTTTTTAATGCTAATTTGGATGTTAGCTAATATTTTAGCAATATGCTAACATTTTTGGCTGTTATCTTATCTACTGAGGTTTTTCATGCTACTTTGGAATTTAGCAAATGTTTTAGCATAATGCTAACATTTTTGGCTAATATGTTATCTAATGATACTAATTTTATCATTCAAACATTTTGGGCTAATTTGTTTTCCTCTGTGGTCTGTTAGGCTACTCTTGAGTTTCCCTAATATTTTAGCAGTAAGCTAACATTTTTTTTTAATAATTTGGTATTTTCTAAATATTTTTATGTTATTTTGGAGTTGAGATAGTATTTTAGTGATGTGCTAGCTTTTTCGGCTAAAATGGTTTCTACTAGTGTCTTTTTGGGCTAATTTGGAATTAAGTTTTTGCACAACACACTACATGATTTTGCAGAATTGGCATGTATGGAGTATTTTTAAGCAAACTTACTATTTTTTTTTTCAGAAATTTAGGCCAACTGTAACAGTCTTTCATAGTTCTTTGACAAAATTTCAAGTAATTTACCAAATCAGTATTTTGCAAATAGTTTTTGTTTTTTCAGCAAACCCTGAAGCAATTAGAATAAAAAAAAAATGAAATCGGATTATCAGGTCTTGACTGTGGGTAAGGGAGTTCCTATCAGGAAGAAGTGGAAAGTTTTTTCTTTAATGGAAAAAGTTGTGATCAAATGGGAATATATATATATTTCCTGATAGTTTTAGCATCTACTGATCATGTGATGCAGCAATAAACCAATCAGAAGGACCTATGATACACTGCAATGACAGCACTCTTGAGATTTCTCTGAGGTTGTTCCAGGGCTTTAGGAGGACTGATTCTGCCTCAAACATTACATAACCGGCTGTTTGTTCTGAAGCAATAGTCTATAGGCTTCTGAGTGGGATTTCTCTTCGTCTCCCTCCTCTTCCTCCTCTGTGACACACTGGCCCACTAACAGCCGGTTCTACCTCGCGTCACCCCTACGGTGCGCTCTGTTTTCATCTTCTGTTTTTTTGTCTCTTTCCATCCCATCATTTCAGGGAATACAGAAAGAGACTCACTTGCATGAATAAAGCAGCGTTTATAATTAATTCAGAAGGTTCTGTTATGTAACTCAAATGCGTGTCTGTTGTTTGATCATTGTAGTCATCATTTTTTCATACCCAAGTAAGTCTCTGAACATCTTAAGTAGAAGATTTACAGCGGAAATGTTTAGTAGAATCAAAGAGAAATCACTTTTTCTAGAGAAAACATTTTTTTTTAGAAATCAAACTCATCATAAAAGCTCCTCTTTTTCTAGAGAAGAAATATAGACCTCAGCAAACGTGAAGGAGGAGCAGGAAACATTATTCATAAGATTAAAACTTTGATCAGATAATTTTTTAGGTTTCATCATCTCTTTGTGGTACTAAAATTAGACTCAAAGCCTTAAGGGATCTGATCAACACCTGGAGAAAGCCCAGCCTGATTCTGGAGATTGATTTGCCAAAAAAAAAAGAAAAAGTAGTTTTGGAAAGCTCACAGTGTTCCTCCAGTAAAACGTTCTGCCTGGTTGTGGCGCTACATCAATATGTACAGGACGCGTGGTTCTTGTAAACTTGCTGGTTGTGTAACTGCCAGAAGCTGCAGTTACATAAGCTTCCCGTCTTGTCTGACCGGCCTCAGTGGCGGTGGCCTGTACGTCCGTCCGTCTGTTTCATTCAGCATCAATAATAAAAGCCGTTAAGGAAGCTAATCAGACTAAATCAAATCCATGTTTTTGTTTTGCAGCTTTCATGAAGCTGATTTAACAGCTGCATTTCTTGATTCATCCCACTGACCCTGTTAACACGTCTGACCTCATCCTGCCTTCTGTGCACCTTAAACCATGGAAATGATTCTTTTTAAAACCCCAAAAACCCCAAAATACACATCTTTTTACTTTCTATCATCTTACACTTGATGTTATGTGGTAATTTATTTTTAGGAATAAAAAAAATCTCTGTGTTATAGTCTCTAATATGTTTTCAAAGCCTAACGGGAATTTAAATAGGTAATTGCAATAGCTAATCTAACCCAAATGATAAGAAAATAATACAAAAACAAAATAAATTATATTTTAAAATATATATATAAATTTTCGCCAGTTTTTAAAATTCTCAATCCAAATGAAAACTTTGGCCCCTTAATCTACAGAAGACTAAATTTCCTCTCAAATACTTCAAGTGATGCACTTGTTTGAACCAGATTTGTGGTTTGCTCTTCCACGTGCCACTATTTCAACTAACATTTATGCTAAATTGTAATTTTTCCATAAGTTTGCTCTCAAAAAAAGTACTTTTTTCCTTAATTAATATTTGTAGAAATAGTAACTGTATTAAATTGTGTATACGTCCTGAAACTGTTTTGATTTTACATTTTTTTTCTTCTAAATTCTTAACATTTTGCTCCCAAAAAGCTTACTTTAAACAGATGTTAAAGTTAAATCTTGTTTTAAAAAAAAAGGTTTTATAAAAATATTTTTTTTCCTTTTTAGGCCTTGGATCAGATGTTTATCTGTTTTTTTATACCATTTCACTCTTACAGATCAATAGTTCCAGCATTGAAAACATGTGGTTAGCTGATAAAGTCTTACATGAGAACTTACTGAGCATATTTTTGCACGGTTTGTATGTCCATAAAAATAGTGAAAGTTGGACATTTTCATGATTTAAAAATCAGATGAGTCCTAAAAATAAAAGTCTGGTTCATCCTTTGAATAAACCTCTTTCTTTTTGCCTGAAATGAAAAAAATAGAAATATGTTTAGATGCTTTTGAAAGAAAAACACAGTAAAGTTTGACCAGTTATTGTTCAAGACTTCAAATAGGAGCAAATATAAAACACTTTTATTTATTTTATTTTGGTGGTTTCCGTTGGTGTTCGCCATCCAATGGAAAACCAGCAGATAACCCTTCTTTCTCGTTGGTTCTGGAACAAAACAAATGTGGGTGGAGCCATGACACCTGGAGGAATGGAACCTGTGGGAGCTGTGAAATATTTTAGTTTTTATTTATTTAAATGGGGATAATGCAATTTAAAACAAAAAACATGGTTAAACAAGACAAAACACCTGGTTTTTAAAAAGCCAGAATTGGCAAAAAGGCTTGTATTCATCTGTGGTCCCCAGTAAAAGCAATAAAAATGTACAAATGACATGTATGCTAAAAGCTAACCTCAAGTTAGCTTAAAATGCAGGATGTATCACAGACCTCAGAACATGTTTCTAAAGTTTTTCTGTTGCACTCATGACATTATTGGTTCTAAAGGTTGAGGCCTCTTAGAGAGGTTAAGTTTCCTATATGGGAAGATTTTAACTATTTACTAGTTATATAATTCATTTTGTGTGTTAGTGTTGTATAACCTGTCGGGTCACCGTGCAGCAGGATTCACCGCGATGTGTGTCTTTCCGTTTCCGTAAGAATCGTTGTCTGAGCGTGTGAGACCCTCATCCTCCTCCTAAACACCTCCTACCAGCTGCTTTTTTTCTCCTCATCTTGCCTCAAATTTTTTGCTGCTCTTTTTTGAGAACACCTGGAAGGACGTCATGTAATCATGGCAGCATGGGACGTTATAAGAGATGGATAGATATGTTTGATAGATGTTATGCAACGTGTTTTCCTGCACGTTTGCTGCGTCATTTCTGTTCTTTTTGGGGATATTTTTGTACTGCGATACAGAAACAGGGAGATTGTGTTCAAAATAATTCCTACAAGGGTTTTTCACATGTAATTTTTGTTATTGAGGTTCATTTTTGAAATCCTAAAACGGCTTAAAATGTGGAAAAATTTTTTTAAATATACATATTTAAAATAAAACTGCAAAATTCAGAATAAAAAAATATCTTACCACAAGGTAAAAGCAGACAATTTCTTAGATTTTTTCTTTTAAGTTAAACAAGTTAATTTTTTCAAATGTTCACAATGTTTGGACTGTTGTCAGTTTCCTAATAACCAGCCCAATTGCATTTTGGGATTTTTCCACTTATAGGAGAAAACCTTTGGTGTACTGGTTTTTTTTCTGCTGTTTTTAACAACTTTTATTGAAAATGTATGAACATTAGGTACATTTTAAAAGGTAATTTGGGCTGTTTGTGATAATTAGAAGATTCATAATATAAAAGAGGAGATGCATTTCGATATAAATGTGTGGTATGTCTTTTGTGTTTTGTGTTACAGTGAAATGAAGACATAGTTCAGTATAATGCGCTGCAGGTCATTTTCTAATGGTCTCTATAGGGATTAAAGCTGAATTAGTTTTTTGGCTCCATCAGTAAAAGCGGGCCTGCTTTTGGGTCAGTGTGTGAACCTAAAATCTCATTTTTCTCTTTGCTTTTTCATTTGTTCCCCCCTTCCTTGTACTTTATTTTTTTTCTGTCCCTCTCAGTGTGTCATTTTTGTGTTTGTGCGTTTTTTTTTCTTTGTGTTCTTTTCAGGAACTGTTATGTAACTGTTGTGTAAGGTAGAGATGGAGACATTAAAACTAGGCCAGGCCAAAAATTCTAGTGATGTGTGAAGCACATCTGTGGTATTGGAAACCTCACTGTCTTTCTAAATGATTCTGAAACTGAATTATCACCCTTGTTTTTGATACGACTTTTCACAGCTTGTTTGTGAATAAACAAGAAAACCTTGTTGTGTGCGACTTTAAGAGCACCCGGAGGAAACATGTTACACTTGTTTCTGATTTAAATCGTTTATTCTATTTGGAGTTTTACCTTTTCCATATTTTGAAAAGAAGAATATTCACATCAGCAGGAGAAGAATGAAGTACAACAACTAATAGGGACTCAGGTTTTTTAATCTATTTTTTCCGACCTGAGTTATATAAAGAACCATTCCAATAAAAATTGTTTTCGAGGGTTTTAACACGTTTTTGTGGAATTTATCTAAAGCTGGAGGACACATTAAAAAAAAAAATGAAGCTTAAATTTGCATTTTATAGTATTTCTACATTCAAATGCCTTTTGGAAAAAGGTCATATTTGATCCAATTTGATTCCAATTGAGAATGTTTATATGTTTTTATTATCAAAGCTAAAGCAAGTAATGATATGTTTAAAATTTTGCTCACTACTTTACTTTCATTTCACTAGGAAATTATGTCACCGATTCCACAAAGGGAAAATCTAATCTAATATTCCACTACATCTATTTGTGACTCCACTCTGTTGTGATGATAAAAATGTGGATTGTTTATTTAAAAATTACATCTAAACATGTTTTTATTCGCTAAATTTGTTTGACCGCAATGATTTATATTCACTAATGTGGTAAGCTAGTCATTGATCTATTTTTTTCGCAAAGACTTCTGGGAAATTACTAGTACACTCCATTTTGGAAGGAATTCAGACATAGCCTTTAATTAAAGACGATTTGGAACGCTTTTAAAATAAATCAAAACATGATTGGAGTGTGTATTTTAAGTTCGTTTAGATGTAAGTCATTCTTAACATTCTTTGCAAACAGACACATGTTTTTTATTAAACCAATCTTTCAAAATATCAAACTTCAAACAATGATTAGAAAAATATTTTAAAGATTTATCTGTGTCTGCACCTGCCAACAAACAGATGATAAGTGCAGATTTTTGTTGTGTTTTGCAGTTTTGTATCTTCAGTCTTTAAACAAAACTGCAGAATCTTTTTCCCCTTTGTCAGACTTTTTTTTTCTCATCTATATATGCACAAGCTATGACTGTAAAACCATCAGATAGACCAGCAGTGTCAAACTCAATCACACAAGGGGCCAAAACCCAAAACACACCTTAGGTCACGGGCCCAACAGGATAAACATTTATTTAACACTATAAAACAACATTTGGAAAACATTGAAACCGTAACTTTTTAGTATAATTATGAACTAGATATATAGCCTTACTTGTGTTAATGCTGTAAGATGAATTTGGCCACTGAAGATGCTAATGCTGATAGCTATTGATCCTGAAATTGATATCTAAAAACGCTGAAGTTGGTAGCTGAAGATCCTGAAGTTGATAGCTAAAAATGCTGAACCTGATAGCTGAAAACGCTAAAGCTGATAGCCATTTCAAATATTAGCTGAATGACAAATTATTCTAAAAAAAATACAGAAAAAAAAACTTAGGTTAGCCAAAACAGCTAGCATGTAGCTGAAAAAATAGCTAAGCTTCAAAATATCCTAAGAAACTGAAAAATGCCTAAATTAGCCAAAACAGCTACCGTGTACATATTGGCCTAACTCCAAAACAGCCTGAAAAACTTTTAAAAAGCCTCAATTTGCTTCAACAGCATGTAAATATTACCCTAACTCTGAAACAGCCTAAATTAGCCAAAACAGCTAGCATGTGTAGCTGAAATTAGATAAACTCCAAAATAGCCTAAAAGATCTTAGTAAATGCCGAAATAATCCAAAAAGCTAGCAGAATGCCAATTTATAAAACTTTAAAACCGTAACTTCTTAACATAATTATGAATAATAAAAAGACAGGAATATTATACCAGAAGAAATCAATTTAAAACTTAAATAACTTTCTATATTTTACCTTCCATAAAAAATATATTTTGTCAAAATTATAAGAGTTAGAAATAAGCGCAAGATAACATTGGGCCATTAATAGCAATAAAATCATCTGGAGGGCCGGATCCGGCCCCCGGGCCTTGACTTTGACAGGTGAGGTGAACAGTAGCAATTTAGGTGAATAATGCTCAAAAAAGGTGAAACTGAAATATTTAGTCAGCATACTCTTTTTAGATTTGTGCAAATAAATTAAAACCTAGAAGTTGTGTAAGAGAGGCTGTGCTGGCTCTGGGAATTACTTTTTTTAAACAAAAATAAAGAAAACCTGATTATTCCATCTAGTTGGAAAAGTTTTTATAGTAGTTGGACATGTGCAGAAACGTTTTATAAGTATTTCTGTTCATTCGGTTTTCTTTTATTAATTATTTCAGATTAAAAGTGTAATACTTTTTAAAAATTACAACAGTTGCTACTTTTTCTGTTTTCTGGGCAATCGCTGACATAAAAGTGCATCTTCTAGTAGTTTCTCTTCAATAGGAGTCTGTGTGTGGTTGATGGCGAGCAGCGTCTTAGACGGGCTGGTTTCATTAGCAACCAGACCTCGAAGTCTGTTGCCTCAAAGAGAGTGAAGGGAGGTTTTATGTAAGTTGTTTTTCAGTTCTCACACAGCTCATCACCAGCCTCCGTGCCCATTATGCCGGGTTCGTGTGCGCACGTTGTCATGCCAGGTGTCACACAGCTGAGCATGACTCGTGTGCATTTCTCTTCATGTCGGGATCAAGTGGATAAATGGAAGTGTCTGGAGCGTCTCTCTTTGTCCGGGTCTTCCCTGGGCTGGAACCGGCCCGCACATTATCGATTAAAATAATAGCAGGAGCTTCTGTGATGCGTGTGTCTGCGTGTCTTGTGTTTCATAAACCGTCCATATTTATGATCCGGCGCTTACATAAGCCTCAGATCGCGTTCACTGTCTCTGTGGCATGACAACCGGGAGAGAGGAGGAGGAAGAGGAAAGGTCAGACTGGAAAACAGACTCGTTTCAGGAAGAATCATCCTTTTTTCTTATTTAACATATTTTTGTTTGACAGCTGATTTCCACAGAACAATTAAAGTTAGTGGTTAAACACTAAACAGAAGTTTTTATATTTTGATTTTAAGTCAATGTTTTACATTTCTTAAACTTTGTGTCTGAACCGGCTCATTGGGGTTGACTGAAGTCTTTATTGGAGCGGTTCCTGTTCCACGTGGCAACTTCCATATTTGGAGCTGTTAATCTGTAATAATGAAACTCCTATTTCTGGCAATTTCCCCTGAGTCATCGTCAGGTGTTATAGAACAGCTTGTTACACAAGCCCTCCAGCTGCCGTGACTTTGCTGTTACTCCATTTTAATACAATCAACTTTCCCCTTCTATCTATCTAGATTTTCACAGTTGTGTTTCTAACAGATAAATATCAACAAAGTTTCTTCTTGGCATTGGCCTGTGCAAGCCATAAGTCCATCGCAAGAAACTTTTTATCCATTCGTCAAAGATATCCACAAGAAATTCCTCTAGGAGCTCACAGGCCAACTGATAGACATAGTCGCTCCATCAAATCTTGGGTCTGTCCCAGAGCCTCCTTCCTGTGGGACATGTCTGGAATACCCCTCCAGAATTGCCGTAGTCACCTGATCAGGTCTACTTCAAGCTCCTCCTCCTCCCAGGAGACCCTTTCAGAGGAAGCTAATTTCAGTATTTGGAATCTTCTCCTAGTCATGACCCAAAGATCAGGTGAGGGTAGGAGCATAAATTGACCAGTAGATCAAGAGCTTTGCCTTTGGGGTTGGCTCCTGCTTCACCAGTAGGGGTGTTCCAAAATATCAATATTGCGATATATCGATATATTAGTCCTGCGATTGATTCTCAATGGGTTCTCACCAATAGCGATTTTTATTTTCGTTTGAAGAGGCTGTAAAACGTTATGTTCTTTATCCTTTGGTCAGACGTTCCTTCAGAGGTAGATAGGGGGCGCTGCAAGACTAGCTGTCACGAATATCAACATGCCTGGCAGCTACTTGAATTATTTTGTTTTTGTTTTGTTGTTTACAACAATTTTGCACTAAGTAGTGGCTCTGCTGTTCATGTTTACTATTGTTAACACTGAATTTTACAGATAATTCAAATTCAATTGGTGTCAGTTCTTGTTAGAATTACATAGAATTGCTGATTTCAGCAAAAGCGTCTATTATTTGTGGCACATTAAATAAATAAGGATATATTTTACTAAAAAATGTGTTCTTCTGTATTTTGCGAGTTATTAGACATTATTTTTTACCGATTATTGTAGTATTGTGATATCATCGATATTGTTATCCATGTATCCCATTGTATCCAGTGATTCTCAGGCTAATTCACCAGATGACGTTTTTGTAGCCGCTGCACCACATGCTCATCAATCTCCATCCCTCATTCATGAATTCAAAATACCTCAATTTCTCCACTTGAAGCGGGAGCTCTCGCCCCTCTTGAAGATGGATAATTCCCATTTTTTTTCGATGGATAACCATCACATTCCTCCCACTTTTACAAACTGCCCAAGTGCACACTGAAAGATGATTCAACAGAGCAACATCATCTGCAAAAAGCTAGACACTCCCACAGACTTTCCTGGAAAGTACATCCCTGCCAGAGCATTATATGCACTAGAAACAGGTTTGACTTTTGCTGGTAATAAAAACCGAGCTCCTACTCTAGTTGGACCAGATCTTTCGTTGGGGGTCCTGGACCCCATATTACCAGGGTACCTACCAGAGAAAACCACAAAGAAGTCCTGATGCTACATGCACTCATGGAGTGCTTGGCCTTGGTATTCAACATGATCAAACTTTGACTGTCCAGAAACAAAACACTGTCTGGTTCAGATCAGGAAAGGCGTTCCTCCTGCCTGAAGTCTCTTGATGTTTATCCATATGAACCAGAGGGTTACATCCCAGCACCTTTGGGTCAAGGATTCATCTCTCATTGTGGGGTCAACTTCCAGGCCAAACAGGAGGACAGAAAAAATCTGATAGATGCTGCAGTTGCTTTGACTAAAACAGGGCCGGGCAAACTTGTTGGGCCACAAAGGGTTCTGAAGCTTGACAGGAGAGTTGGACCAGGAGGAGATGCGTGGAGTGTTTTGGTAATCTACCTCAAAAGAGAAAAAAAAACGTGAAACCTGACAACAACATGATTTAATTTTGACTTTAAACAAAATATGTTGGGGTTTTTATTTAAAGCTGTGGATTCTGTTCTGGTTTTAGCACCAATGGGTTGATGTCTGTAAGGGATAAATGCAAATTTAGAGAAATGGTGCGTTCATGTGCTGCTGGAACAATCAGAAAAATGTATGTTCGACTCAGGAAAACACATGAGAAATAATACATTTTCCAACACATGAATGCAGAATAACTTTTGCACCTAAACTAATGTTGATGCATTTGTAGTAATACATTTTATTTTGAATCTAAATATTTTTACTGTGACTACTGAAGCGCGCTCATTTTGACCACATTTACTTCACAAAGCCCCCGTTTTCCTCTTGCAGACCAGTCCCACAGCGCCCCCTTCAGCTCAGAGAATGAGGCTCAGGGAGGGGATCCTGCTGTGTGGCAGTGCACCCCCGCCCCATCTACCTCACCCTCAGCGGAGACGCCTGCACACCCGCCACCTTCACAACCCAGACCCCACTCCAGGCCAGCAAGCCAAAGCCCCGCCCCTTCCTCTCCCCTGACAGGAAGCAAGAAAAGGACCTCCAAACCTGCACACATGAGACGAAACATCAGGTACGGAACACCAAATGTGCTTTTGCTTAATGATGGGCTCTGGAGACTGATACGTTTCCCAAATAAAAGGTGATCGGTATATGAAATGACCTACTTTTTTGCCTGTTTTCTATAGGAAATATTCAATTTTATGGTGCTCCATTCTAACTAGATTCACGAAAGGAGATTTAAACGAGATGAAATGGGTATCAAACCTGATCAAAACAAGTTCCTCTTATGGTCAAATACTGGATAAGTCCAGTAATCTCCAGCTTTACACAAATGTTTGACACTTTAAGCTAGGAGGAGATTGAAAAGTGTTCAGGTGGATTACTCATAATACCAGGACATAATGAAACAATCAAACAACAGAGAGTGAAAGGAGTAGATGCAACAGAAAACAGGACAGTGTCTGCACGGACACAACCAGGACATAAAGTGAGATCCAAAGAAATATTTTCAGTGATGATTCAATTTTATGGGTTGAATAGTAATGTTTTTAAAGTGATCGATTGGTTCTATAAAAACATCATGAAATTTTAATTCAAATAGAATCTGGGAATAAAAAACTTTGCATTACACATGTTTACTGCTGTCTAAACTTGGCTAATTCGTTATCTACTGAGGTTTTTTATAAGCTAATTTAGAGTTTAGCCTCTATTTTAGCAACATGCTAACGTTTTTGACTAATTTAGTTTACCGAGGAATTCTAGACTATTTTGGAGTTTAGCTAGTATTTAAGCAACAAGCTAGCTTTTTCGGCTAATTTGGAGTTTAACTCATATTTAAGCAACACTAAATATTTTTAGATACATTTTAAGAAATTTATGTAAACTTCAGCGTTCTTTGAGGTTTCCAGTCTTTTAGCAGATTTAACATTTTGCAATTTTTTTTGCATTTTCAGCAGATCCCTTTAGCAATTAAAATAAATAGCTTCACAATTTTCAGTTAAAAGCTTCAGCGACTACTTTCATCAAAACGCATTCACAGCATTATCGCAGGTCATGCAACTTTTCTAGTTAGTCTTGAAGTTGAGTTTTGGGCTTAGAATATTCTTCCATTTTTAGTCCAGTGATCATGACTCAAGACACTTTCTGATGGATGAACTTCCACCATCTTCTATTTAGATTGTTTCCCAGTTTATACACACAAGGTTTCAGATCCTTACAGTAGTGAGAAAACCTAAACTAAGATCTGGTTTTTATCTCGACCCTTCAACAAAAGATCATTGGTTTGTGATTCAGTTTTTGTAAAACTTGAATTTGTGTTTTAAAAACGACTTAAATGGACACTTTTCTATAAACAGACTTGAGGGTTTGGGATTGATAGTAGAGACTCCAGACTGTCCAGCTAAAGCTTGATGATCTTATCTCAAACCTTTTCACTTTTCTCTCTGCTGTGTCTTCTTCTTTCATGTTTGTTGTCTTTGTGTGAAATCTACTTTATCCATGAGTTTCAGTATCCATGGATTTGTACATATTGGTTACTATTCATTAAGTAAAATTAAACAATTGATTTAATGAAGAAAATCTCGGTCACTTCAAGTCTGAAGCTGATTTGTTCTTTGAACAGAAACTCTACAGTCGACCCCACGATGAACACGTCTTACTGCGGTCACAAAGAATAGATTCTCTTTCTAAACATGAACTTTTCATGGCAGCTATAGAGACTTTTATTAAAGTATTGATTTGTTTCAATTAGTTATCATCTTTTTTTAATATAACCTTAAAAATAAATTTTTTTTGTAAATCAAAGTTGGAGAAAACCTCTGAGAAGAATTCATTTTTCTTACCACAATGACAGATTTTTTTGCTTATTTAAAGTTTTTTATTTTTATTTTATTGTAATAATTTTTTATTTATTTTTATGGGGCTTTTTTGCAGTCCAGTTGATAGGAGCAGCAGATTAGGGACATACACTAAACTTAACTCTTAAAAGTAAAAGTAATTCAGAGAAAAAAACATCATAAGACACTACAGTAGAAGAAAGTACAGCAAAAGATAAAACCGTAGTAACTTCTAGAAACACGAGCTGTGATCCATATCTTCATAAAACGTGAGTTCAGTTAGGAGATGATGTCACGCTAAGACCAGGATGCGTGCCGTTCAGCTTGTAACGTAATGAGAAACTTTCTCCAAATGGATTTTCAGATGGTGTTATGTGGAACAACTCAGTCAGAAAAGGACAAAACTCTTAACTCTAAAAAAATGTCAGTTCTTTACATGAATGCAAAGCCACATTTCTGATAAATAAGACTGAATATCTTAACATCTGTTCAGGTTTTAGCTAAAACACATTGCTGGCCTCACATTATTGGATTCTTTCGTCCTGTTTTGTAGAGCAGCCGGTTTGTCGTCTGTTACTTATTATGCATTTGCTGAGTCTACAACCTCGTCTCCGCTGGCTGCCGGCAAACATCATAAAGCTCAGCCACAAGAATGTTCTTGTGCATGCATTGAGACGTCTCTTTAATGACTCAAATATGTGCCTTAGGTGTTTATACTTGCCCTTAGCTTCTTTAAACGATGAGATATTCAACTCTTTGAGTGAATATTATGAGCTGGAGTTGTAGTTGTTACGTTCCCAAGCTTTAAAAGTTAATTATTTTAACAAAAAATAACCTTTTTTTTTAAATAGAGTTTTGTCAGAAATTCTTTTTTTCCCTATGATATAAAACCTTTTTTCAATCTAGAAAATGTTCTTTTTCTGAGCAGAAAGTTGCTGAGGGAGCATCAGTTGGATGCAGTGACCAAAGCTGCCCAGCAGGAGGAGCTGCACAGAAGGCGTCGTCTGGGTGTGCAAAGAAAGCAGGATTTTCCTGTACCACTGTTGCCTGAATACTCAACCGGTGAGAAGCTTTACTCCAAAGTAACCCCAAGTTACTGCTTCTAATTGGTCTTTCATCTGCTTGTTTCATAACTTTCTTTAACTTCTCCGTCAGCAGATGTTGCACGACAGTTGGCGGCGCCCTCGTTGGCATCAGTTTCGACACAGCGAGGTGTTAAGTCGTCCATACAGGAGGTCATCTGTTTGGACGCCAACAGCACAGGCATCAGCGAGGACGACCACAAGAGCAACGTCTCTGCTGCTGCTGAACACACACACAAAACAGGTAACACAAACACAAACATTTCTATGAACATGTTTTAACATCCATCATTTTTCTACACACACATCTGATCTTTAAGTTACACAACTAAATGTCCACACTCCCCCTAAAAAAAACAAAACTCCAAAGATTAAGGAATTAATAAGGATGTTATAGTGTGGAGGTTTTCTAAAACGGACACAATAAATTGAGGAGAAATTAATTTTTCTTAAGTTTTAACAAGGTGAAGGGGCGGAGCTACAAGGGGGACAATTGGGGGGGCTGGTAAAAAGCTTCCCCTCCTCGTTTTTGAGCCTTTATCAATATCATTATCAACAAAGATTAAGAAATCATCCTTAAATACTTAAAGAGTTATAAAAATAAAAATAAAACGAACACTGAATTAAAATGTTTTCATTTTCCTCTTCCAAACCCCCCACCCCTCCACCCCATATAAAATGTTTTAGCTCAGTCACTATCAAGGTGACAGCAGATCCTTAAAAGATTTCAAATTTAATTTAACTAAAATAAAAATAAAAAAACACTTGTTGTTTTATTAAAATTACACTTTAAACTTCCATTCTATGTTGCCAGGTTCCACAGCAAAATCAAGCACTTCTTTCCTGCTGGAATTTTCTGTTTTTGTACTTTTTTTGTGTCTAGTGTGTGAATCCAGCAGGAAAAACTGACAAATGATGTGATTACCGCATAGGTGAAGGTGTCCTCACTAGAGTGATACAAGATAAGCAAGCAAGTAGTCTTCCAGATTGAAAATACAGAAGTTAAAATACAAAAAAGTGGACAAAAATAGACATTTAGGCCTAATTGTCTTAAATTCTGTGAATGGTTCTTACATTTTTTCTCATTAACCAATGTGGCTTGCTACTACCAAAAAATGTTTAGAATTCTCTTTTGTCATGAGGTCATGAATCGTTGGATTTGTTGGTGCAGGAAAAGGGGAACATACAAATTCAAAGAGAAATGGGTTGAAAACGGAGATTACTAAAACTGATTTGTGGAAATTCTTACAAAGCAAACTGTACGGTTTGTTGAAAGACATTTAAACTTAACAGAGAGGGAAACTTAAGGATCAAATTGCATGTCTAAAGCAAGACTCCACCTGTTTTTTTGTATAAACGGTCTAAGAATTTGTTTTTAGGTGTTTTTAAAAAGTCTTTAAAATCTTTAAATGTAACTTCTGCGTCCTTGTCTTTTTTTTACATTTTTCTAAAAGAAAGCTTTTACTTTAACTCAGTTTATTAGTGAAGCAACAGTTCCCAGCTGTCTAGAGGCGCCAGACAGAAGAATCATCAAAGTGAGATAAATTGATTACAGTTGTTATAATCCAATTCATTCCAAACACTTCAGATCATTAATTTCTAAACCAGTTCAGGTTATTCCTCTAAGGCCCAATTGTTTTGATTCTATTTTATCATTAGCAGATTTTTACCAATTGATCACTTGTAACTCGACTCCACAGGATATATTCTGTGTTTTGGAAGTCTCCCCCCCACCCCAAAATAACCCGATATCTAATTCCTGAGGTTGTTGTGGAAATCCGTTTAAGTGCAGCCAATTAAAGGATTTAGAAAACTCCTTGTTCTTATTTCTCTGTAAATATAAAAAACACACTGACATTATTTTTTTCTGAAAGAAGTGAAATTACATTTTTTTGTGTAACAAAGAATCCCAGCTGAGTCACACCTTTGTCCCGTGTGTGGGAATAAAACCAGAAACGTACTTACTTACTCTACGGTAGCTTGTATGGACAAAAATAGGAGAACAGAGACGATTTAGGATTTTTAAGTTGTTGCTTCACAGATTTTTTTCTCTTGGAGAACGTTTTAGTTTAGTAAAGTGACAAAAAAATTGCCACACAGTTAAATAATATATCTAGTTGTGAAGGAACTAGTTAAATTTCTCAATGACTGCAAGGATTCAGTTAAAGACAAAATCTGATTGAATTTCCAGGGAAGTAAATTCAAAGCTGCTGGTGTTTGTTAAAAAAATGCAATAAGTTGATTTATTGTTTAAAAGCTCAATGTTTTATGTCTTGTTTTAGTTCCTCTCTGTTTTAATGTGGGTAATATATAAAAAAACAAAAGCTGCTTTCATATGAAAGCCTGCAGAGGCCTTCAGATTTACTTCCCATAAAAAATCAAATTCTTTCCAGACTGAAAAAGCTGCAGCAACTCTTCTGAGGAAAGATTCAAACGCAGTGACTGACTCCCACTGAGCTAAGCAAAAAGCTGAGGTCAACTCTCCCCCACATCCTGTCAACTTTTTGAAAATAGTCCTCATAGATTAGCCTAAATGTGCATCAGAACATTTGAAACCTTTGCAGAGAACGTGCTGTACTAAAGCTCACATCTGCAGGAAGCTCCTCCAAGTGTTACTGAGAAAAAGGAGAGCATCACACCGGTGATGATGGCGAGGGAGAGCGCAGAGATGGACATGATGGGAGGACCAAAAGGAAAAGAGGAAGATGAAAGGAGAGGGTGTCTGCAGGGCAGATGAGAGCAGCAATAAACCCAGCTAATCCTGGTTATCAGACAGAACAGACACACACAAGAAGCACACACCTCCATCGCAGTGGCACAGTGACATTTCTAGTTTGGGGTTGCATAACAAGTCTCCCCCTCCTTTCTAATCCTACTTGTATAACCAGCCATTCACCGCACTTATATAAGCTCGCTCCCTCGCTCTCGTTTTATACGCACACTAACATAGTGACCCACACACACACTACTTTTTCATGGTATGCCCTTGTGGATTGCCGGCTTGCGTAACTTCCACCACTTAAAATCTGTGACGTGTTAAATTATTTTGTATCAGACAGGAATTTCAGATTATGCGCTCCCACGCACATACACACACACACAGGTGCTCGTATGGTTTTGTAACACGGAAAAAGTTGTGTACTCCAAATGTTTGCCAAGATAGCTTTTGCTAAGTTCCTTTTTAAACAATCTAATTCAAACTAGAAAAAATTGTATTACCTGTGATAATGCTAGAATGCGTTTGGCTCAAAGTAGTTGCTAAAGATGCTGAAGCTTTTTGCAGAAAATGGTGCGCAAAATTACTTTAATTGCTGAAGGGATATTTGCTGAAGAAGCAAAGTCTATTTAAAATTGCTAAAATACTGGAAATTTCCTTTAAGAACTATGGCTGAAGTTGACCTAAATGAAAAAAAAAAATGTTGTAAAATTGCTTAAAAATCTCTAATACATGCTAATTTTGTTAAAAAATATATTTAATGTGTTTCTTTAATATGTGTTAAACTACAAATTAGCCCAAAAGCCTTAGTAGATTCCAAATTAGCCCAAAAAGCTAGCTCATTTCTTAAATACTAGCTAAACTCCAAAATAGCCTAAAGGTCCTTAGTAAATTAGTCAAAAGCAATAGCCTGTTGCTAAAATAAGAGCTAAACTTGAAATTAGCCAACAAAAACCTCAGTTGAGAACAAATTAGCCAAAGACGTTAGCATGTTGCTACAATATTAGCTAAACTACAAAATAGCATAAAAACCCCTCAGTAGATGCCAGAGCTAGCATAATGCTAATATAACAGCAATGCCAGTTTTTTGAAAATTACTGAAAAATATTTAAACATAGCCCATGAATATATGTAAAGGCTTGTTGCTAATCTACTTAAAATTTTAAAATATAAAGACGTTCTCATTCATTTCCGACTGGAGACATTTTGCTCAATATTTCAAAAACTAAGTTTTTGAACAAAAATAAAATAAACCTAAATCCAAACTGTATTTTCCAATATAGACAATTGATTTAATTTTGAAATTATTTTTTAATGGTTTATATTGATTTGATAAACAACTTTCCTCAAACAGATCAATCAGTTTAAGTCAATTAATCATTTACACCCCAATACTACTAATAGCAATATTATAAGGCATCATGAAATAAAGCAGGAGCAACTGATATGATGAAGTGTTGACATAGTCCTCCTTTTTTTCCTTCAGACGTTGTAGATCTAAGCTCAGGTGAGGACGATGCTGTCATTCAAGTCAGCAGCGAGTCCACCAACGAGGAAGAGGAGGGTGAACCGAGCGGGGCTCATACCAACGACGCCCAAAACCAACCCGACGCCCAGGGCAGAGTGCTGGTCAACCTGAACCATCCACCTTCTGAGCCAGATATTTTCCTGGCACCGCAGCTCGCTCGAGCAGTCAAGCCTCACCAGGTATCGTGACTCCAGCCCAATGGATCTACAGTTATTAAAGATCCACTCTGATGGAGCGCATATATAAAGAGAATTAAGCTCAAAATTATATTTCTTAGTATCTCTTCCATCATTTCATGGCTTTAGCTAAAGATCTCCTTTTTTCTGTTTTGCTCAGATCGGTGGGATTCGTTTCCTGTATGACAACCTGGTGGAGTCGTCGGAGCGTTTCAGCAGCACCAGTGGGTTCGGCTGTATCCTCGCTCATAGCATGGGCCTGGGCAAAACACTGCAGGTCATCTCGTTCATCGACATCCTCTTCAGGCACACCCAGGCTCACACGGTGCTCGCCATTGTTCCGGTAAGCATCTGTCGATGCTCTCAACAGAATTTTGCTGCATTTGGTAGAAAAAATTGAGGCACAAACTTGACAAATTAATCAAAGCCATCCTGATTGAAATAATATTTAAAATATTTACCCTGATAATTTAAGACAATGTTGTTTTGGATTTCTGTTTTGCTCTAAATGAATCGACTTTGCTTAGAATAAATTAGTCACACTAAATATTGTTTTTCATAGAGAAACAATTTGAACATAGAGAGACAGGATAAATACAAATCAATAAATGTTGACATATTTCCGTTTTCACTGCTTGCCCTTCCAGGTGAACACGCTGCAGAACTGGCTGTCAGAGTTTAACACCTGGTTTCCGCCCGCAGAGGCGTTACCGGCAGACACTGACCCCTCTGTGGTAACTCCGCGCAGATTCAAGGTTCACATCCTCAACGATGAGCACAAGTGAGTGACAGGTTATCAAGATAACCTTTAATATGTTTAGTTTCAGGGAAGAAAAAATGGGAAGTAAAGCAAATTTGAAAGAAGCCAGTGACATCAGGGTCGGTCCTGGGCATAGGTGACCCAGGCGGCTGCCTAGGGTGCCATCTGCTGGAGGGGGTGCCAAATTACAATGTTTTTGCAATGCCCTGAGTGATTATTTTAGTGTTTGAGAAAAAAGCTCCACATTAATCGCTCTCATAAGAGTTTAACACCTAAAATGATTCTGTCGATGTTATGAATTCCTCTCAGGAACACGGCAGCCAGGGCCAAGATTGTGGAAGACTGGTCTCGGGATGGGGGGGTGCTGCTGATGGGCTACGAGATGTACCGCCTCCTGTCCATGAAGAAAAGCTTCGGGGCTGGACGGAAGAAGAGGAACAAAAAAAACCCCGGACCTGATGTCATCGACGTGGATGAGGAAGACAGACAGCGGGAGTTACTCAAAGGTTAGAGGAGCGGGAAGACGTGTCGCTAACAGAATCACGGTGGATGTGGATGTCAAATCTCATCCTTTCATCTGTGAAGGTGTGGAGAAAGCTCTGGCTCGACCCGGTCCGGATGTCGTCATCTGTGATGAAGGACATCGCATCAAAAACTGTCATGCCAGCACGTCTCAGGCTCTGAAGAGCATCCGGACGCGCCGCCGCGTGGTGCTGACGGGCTATCCTCTGCAAAACAACCTGATCGAGTACTGGTGCATGGTGGACTTCGTCCGCCCCGACTTCTTAGGTAGGAGACATAACTTTGTTTCAGGGAAAGATTGAGGGAATTTTCTGAAGATTAATTTTGTTTTTTTGTGTTCCAGGTTCGAGGCAGGAGTTCAGTAACATGTTTGAACGTCCCATTCTGAACGGGCAGTGTGTGGACAGCACGCCTCAGGACATCCAGCTGATGAGGTACAGGAGCCACGTCCTCCACAGCCTGCTGGAGGGCTTCGTTCAGAGGTGAGAGTTCGGATCTGTCAATGAGATGAAGCCTCGTTGCTCTCCTTGGCTTGTTTACATTAAAAGTGGGGTCATGTGGACCCCACAAGACGCTGAAGTGCGCTGAACTTTTTTTTAATAATTGTGGATCTTTACTGGTGTCCAATGACAGACATGAAGTCTTGTCCACCTTATCAACCTTTGTCATGGAAGGGCTAAGACCTCAATGTAAGGCTGGGGTCATCTAGACCCCATAAGAGAACACGAGTTAAGACTACAGTCCCCTATCCCAAAATCCCACCACACAGCAACTTAAGAAAAGAAAAAGAAGTCTTTAGTTGTACATAAAGAATTTGAAGAAATTTGAAGAATTTCTTGAAAAATTGCAAAACATTGAAGAATTTGCATGAAATGAATATATGACAATTTAACCAAAACATTTAGAGTTTCGCTAAAATAATCTAAAACAAAAAAACTCAATATATAGTAAATTATTAAAAAAAACCTAGTACTTTGCTGAAATATTAGCTTAACTCCAAATTGGCCCCAAAAAACCTTAGAGGATGCCAAATTAGCCAAAAAGTATGTTGCTAAAATATTAGCCAAACTATAAATTAACCTGTGAAACCCCAGTAATGAGCTGTTATAACACTAATATAACTGATTAATGACATCCGCCTCAAAGAGATACGGCTGAACATTAATGATATTGCTTGACATTTTTATGTAGCAGCGGTAAAGATTTACGCTAGCAGGACTTAGAGCTATCATAACCAGACAAGACAAGAGGGGGATCAGTGGCGGGGCTAGCTCTAAAAGCCACGCCCCCTCAGAGGAGATTATGAAGACAGGATGAAAAATGGCTTTTTAAGACATTTAGGTTGTGGAATTTTGGTTGAAAACTTCATAATCCCAATTAAAAACAGTACTGAGAACATTTTTTAAAATAAAAAACATTGAGTGGGACTTAAATGGCTTCATCTCGGACGCCTGGTGTCAATCTACATTCATGACCACGCCGACGATTTTCAAAAATGAAAAAAAGCATCAAATGATGCCTCACCCATTGCGCGTTGTCATTTGTATTTGTGACCGTAGCACCATAAAACAGACATGCTTAAAGAAGATCTTGTGTTCCGTCCAGGCGAGGCCACGATGTCCTCAGAAACCAGCTGCCCTCCAAGGAGGAGCATGTGATTCTAGTGCGCCTGTCTCCCCTTCAGAGGGCGCTCTACACAGAGTTCATGAACCGCTTCAGAGAGGCGGGGAACACCGGCTGGCTCAGCCTCAACCCTCTGAAGGCCTTCTGTGTGTGCTGCAAGGTGAGCACAGCAGCAGCACGTCCCTCTTCTCTGGTGTTTACTCACTTCCTAAGAGTTACTGCTTATCCCTTTAGATCTGGAACCACCCGGACGTCCTTTATGAGGCCTTGCAGAAGGAAAATCTGCCAAACGAACAAGATTTGGACCTTGACGACCTCACCTCAGCAGGAAATACACGATGCCCCCCTGCCCCCAATCAAAAGGCGAAGAACGCCGACAATCCAAACCCCATCGGGGGACCCAGTCTCAGCCAGCTGCAGGAGAAAGCCAACCAAGTTATCACTTACGAATGGGTACGGGAGCGCTTCAGATGATTCATGTGCAAATCTTGAGAGCATGCTCACTAAATCCAACACTACACCTGTTCAGGCTAACGAGATTATGTGCGACTACAAGCCCGGGATTCTGGAGAACTCTGCCAAGATGGTGCTGCTGTTCCACCTGATCGAGGAGAGCGTCAGAAAGGGAGACAAGATCCTTGTGTTTAGGTAAAATCCCATTCAACATATATGCCAGCTGCAGTTACAGTTATCTCACAAAATGTTTTCTCTTTGTCTGATGCAGTCAGAGTTTGTCCACACTGACTGTGATCGAGGATTTCTTGGCCAAAAGACCAGTCCCTCCATCGCCCCATTCGACCGGTGGAGACGGGCCCAACCAGACCTGGGTCCGAAACCTCAACTATTACAGTAGGGAATCATTCTCTTTTTTTTCCAATTTTTGTTTTCGAACAAGAATGCAAGTTATCCCACAAACAATCTCAGATGTAACAAGAATGTTCAGAGTTTGAAAAAAGGCTTTGGATGAAGTTCATCAAGTCCAAACCCTTCAATCTTATTCTGACCAAATGAAATATACAAACATCTCTTTATGTGTGCAGAGTAACATGAACCCAAAACAAAATCGATTTGTTGAGAAGAACAGCAAAATAACAATTTTGTACGTTTACATACACATACACTAAAACATCTATATACATATAGCAATCAAAGTATTTTATTAGTTTCTTCATATTTATTAATTAAATCACCTTTAATGAGTGCTTTGAATGTATATATGGTTTGACAATATAGACTTGTGCAGTTTAATAGTATGGCTCAACGAAAGGGGGAAATAGTTCTAAATGTTTCTGCAGATCAAGATTTGTAAAATCCTAATTTTATTGATTGATTGATTTGGTTTATTTCAAGCATATATTGTAAAAAAATACAGGTTAAAACACATTAAAACATTTTTCAAACTCGTTACAAAAATTACGAAATCTATTGATTATAAAATAGAAAACAAACAAACAAAAACATTTATGTCACATTTGATTCATTAAACATCGTAAGTATTAACTAAAGTCAAGTAGAGTTTGATTGATG
>NC_050518.1:2096719-2128147 GCF_002922805.2 Oryzias melastigma
TCATCAAAATATGATCTTTTATTAATCCAGAATTCATCCTTACACATTGAAAGTCAAGTTTTCAAGCAACAATAAAGTGAAATAATTATTTTCAGTGAAGATTAAGGATTCTCACTATATGTATTAATCATTATTATTTGAACACATTGCTGCACGTTTCAGATCAAGTAAAGAAAATCAGTTTTTAATTGTAATCAAAACATTTCATTATTATTACTGCATATTATATAATGTAGAAATCATTGGTGGCATTTAAAAAATTGCTTTTGTAACTGACGAGTATTACTTCTGTAAATGTGATCAAATATTCTGTGATCCCTGTGTATTTTCAATTTAAATCATATGCAGAATTCAAAGAATATTTGTAATTTTTTTTCCTAATAAAAAGTAAACATGAAATATATTTAGTTTCTGATCAGAATACATCATTCCCTCGCTATATTACTCCTACACTATATAATATTGTGACTATATAATATCTCTAGAGTGAAACTACAGATTTATTACTTTTATTTTCAAGAACAAAAATACTCACATCCTTAAAAAATGCTTCAGATATAAAATAGCCAATGTGAACAGAGCACAAAGTATGTCAGCTTGAAGCAAAGATTCTAGATAAAAGGCTCAAAGGCATTGAGTCGATTAAAACAAACATAGCAGAGCGGTTTGAAGGTTTTTATAGAGCCGCAGAACAGAGAAGATTACCTGCCTGAAGGCATTCATCTAGTCTAGTTTGAGGAAAATGTAAAATAGTTTTCTATCCAGCTGACTTGACAACCCAGAATGAGATAAAGTGATGGATCCAGGAGAGCACAATGGACTCCTATCAAGCATTTCACATTTTCTGCCTTCAACTCTTCAGGGAATTGTCTTTCGCTTTTTACACCTTCTTACTTTGCTTCTCTGTAAAAAAAAAATGTTCTTCTGTTACCTCTTTTCTGCAGAATACTCTGGACAAAAAAATAAATACCTAAGTAATCAAGGCATGGATGAGAAAAAAATCATCAAATAATAGCTGTTTTATTTTGAAGGGCTGGATGGAAGCACGACAGCATCTGAAAGAGAGAGACTCATCAACCAGTTCAACGACCCCTCCAACACCTCAGCGTGGGTTTTCCTCCTGTCGACCAGGTACGCAAGTCGCTCACAAGTGATTCTGCACTCGTCTGTAAACGTAAAACAGAGCGAAACAATAAAAATGTTCCTGCTGCTCAGAGCTGGCTGTCTGGGCGTCAACTTGATCGGGGCGAACCGCGTGGTGGTGTTTGACGCCTCCTGGAACCCCTGCCACGACGCTCAGGCCGTGTGCCGCGTGTACCGCTACGGACAGAGGAAGCCGTGCCACATCTATCGACTGGTTTGTGACTACACTCTGGAGAAGAAGATCTACGACCGGCAGATCTCAAAGCAGGGCATGTCCGGTGAGTCAGCGAGCTGGTTACAGTCGGTGACCTCTAAACTGTCCTGAAGAGCGGTGCATCACAACAAATATCATTATTGAAAGAAATCGTGACATAAACATGAAGACAACATACACATATGGCAACCTGTAATACATAAACAACAATCAGTTGCTTTAAAATATCTTTATCTGCTCAAAGATTGGATTAGAATTGAACATTGAAACATGTATTCAATTATTCGTCACACATTCGGTCGGAATAAATCATTTTTACACGTGCAGAACTATCTAAAATACTGAAAACGGCCATAGAACAAGAATTAGCGTTCTGTTGTAAACAAACATGACTGCCGATTTCCATTTGGCCACTAGGTGGCGATCACACTATACCATTATACCTTATTCTAGCAGAAGAAGAAAGTATGAGCAAAAAAACATGTTTCAGACCAGAAATGGTTGCTTTAAAAAATACTTCCTTAAAAGAGTTTGTAAAGTTCATACCTGTGAGATAATAAAGATGTTCATTTAGTCAAAATGTATCTTTAAGTCGACCGAGCGTTAGCATTAGCCATCCTATGGGAAATTCCATTAAATGTTAGCATCAAGCTACCAGACTTAAGCTTTATGTCCTAAATCAATTTATATTTTTATGAATCTATATTAGATCTGTTAAATTTTAATCAATTTTATTAACCCAGCCCTAGTTTTTATTCTGATTAGGCTTGTAATCCGATTACTTTTCTCCATGTAAACACAGCTAAAAATCATGTAAATAGGATGAAAACAAAAGTGTGCATGGAAAAAAAACATCTTAACATCAGTTAATTGTTTATTAGTAATCAGAGGAGTTTAACTGTAGAAACAGCTAAAGGACCGGACTGCAGACATCAACGTCCAGAGCCGAATGTACCACCATATTTCTATGAAAAAATAATATTTATATATATATATATATATATATATAAATATATATATATATATATAATGTCTGCGGTCAGGTCCCTCTCTAAAACAGCTGTTTAAGGGGGGTTTTACTTTGAAAAGCACCAAAACAATTGCTCTATTTTTTCTGCAGTTTTTGCTATTTTTTTTTCCTTCCTTTGTGTCATTTTATCATAACTTCTTGAAAACCTAAATTGAGTTTCTCCCTTGCCTTCTCTTCATCAGACCGCGTGGTGGATGATCTGAATCCTGTGCTGACCTTCACCAGGAGGGAGGTGGAGTCTCTTCTTCATTTCGTGGAGGAGGAACCGGACCCCTCCCTGGTCCAGCTGCAGTCTGAGCACAGCATGGACGGTGTTCTCCAGAAGGCTCTTCAGCTTTACTCCAACCTGGTCACCAAGGTAGAAAACAGTCTTTTTTTGGTGCTTCTGGGCTGATTATTATGACAAAACGCTGGAATAATTGTTCTGTTAGCCTCTCTGTTTTGTTTATTTGTGAGTTTGTAAAGTGTTAGTGTAAAGACTGGTGTGTTTTTGTGCACTTTTCTTAAAGTCAAAGAACAAAACTCATCAGCCACTCTTTTCTTCCCTGCAGCAACCTTTCCCTCACGAGTCTCTGCTGATGGACCGCAGAGAGCTGAAGCTGAGCAACGCTGAGAAGAGAGCCGCAAAGAAGGGGTACGAGGAGGAGAAACGGGCCTCGGTGCCGTACACCCGCCCGTCATACGCCCACTATTACCCCGCCAGTGACCAGAGCCTCACCAACATCCCCGCCTTCAGCCAGAGGAACTGGTACGCTTCATGACGAGAAAAGACCTTAAGGAAAAAAGCTGTGGAGTAACAGAATCCAATCTGTACAGGCGACCTTCTGCTGTCCCCGAGGAGAAACCAGTTGCTAGCGTCCGGCCAGTCCAGTCAACTCCAATTCCCATGATGCCTCGACAAACGTCCTCAGGTTCTGGGCCGAACCGTGATCCCTCCAGATCCAGCCTGGAAGGCTTCCCTGTCAACTGCCTGCAAAAAGCTGGAGTGTTTGTCCAGAAAATTGTCACCACTACTGGTAGGCAGATATTTCTACATCGCTTTGATTTTTTTGTAGTCTCTACTCTTCCTCTCTTTGTAATCTTTTATTTCATTGTTTTTAGATATAATCATTCCGGGAACAAACAGCTCTAAAGATGTCCAGGCCAGGATCACTGCAGGAGAAAGCATTCATGTCATTCGGGGCACCAAAGGTAAAATAACATTTACCTTTGAATGTCATTGAAAAGTATTTAAAGAAATACTTTTATCAACGTTTTGAGTACACCGTTCCCTCGTTTATTGAGTCACAAACAAAAAATAACCCGCAATAGTTGAAATCTACAAACTAGGATTACAGATGTTTTAGGACTGTCAATACACTCTTTTTACTCTTTTCTCTGACAAATTCAAACTTTTTTTTCTTGTTTGAACTCTCAAAGCTCAAGCCTTCATATAAAAAGTCTGTAATTATAGAACAAAACCAAAGATTTGGTCACAATTGGAGATTGATGTAGATTTTTCAAAACTGAACACATTTTGTACACTGTAAGAAATGAAAGTTGGATCAATTAACAAAACTTCTGTAATTTGTTACATTAAAAATATTTGTTTTTAATCAAATAAAAAAAAATGAGTTGAGTAAATATCAACCCAGATTTTTTAACTTGATGAAAATTAATCATTTTAAATGTAACAAATTACATAATGAAAGGAGACATCTCACAGAGGAGATTAATTGATCGATGATAATCCTCAGCCAATCAGGACGCAGAACATAGTAAGCTGTAAAAAAAAGGGGAAAAAATTGACAAAATCAGCAAGAACATGAAAGATGAGCCGCAATAAATAAATAATAATGTGGGTATTTTTTGTTGTACTCACATAATTTTAAATAAAATACATTAGAGTTTTTTTTATGCTGTAATTTGAAGTTTTGTCAGCAAGTAACGGTAAAACTTTATGTAAAAGTTGCTTTATGTCAACAGTTCTGTTTGATGTTTCTTGACCTGCTTTCCATGATCTGCTGAGCATGTTTACATCCGTGTGTCTGACATCTTCAGGGACGTACATCAGGACGTCTGATGGAAGAATCTTTGCCATTAGAGCAGCCGGGAAGGCCAAGGCTTTGGAAGAGAGTGCAACAGCGCCACCCAAAGGTAGGATGAGGATCATTTATTAATGGGAAAACAGCTTTGAATATTTAGGGATAAACTCCTCACAAAAAGTCAGCACATCTTAATGGTAGTTTTATTATCCTAAATAATGTATTCAAAGAAAAGCAACATTAGAGACAGATTTAGCACAGGACATCCTTTACTTAATTTGTGCTTCAGTTACAGCTTCACATCATCTAAGACAACAGTGATTATTAAGGCATAGTACTCCACCAGAATAATTCAACTTTTTTATTACCTTTTAATTCTCTAAGAACATCATATTGTGCAGTTATTCCTAAAGCATCTCCTTTCAAACATGTGCATTTAAATATTTACTTTCCTTAGTCTTCAGCCACAGAGCGGTACCGCTCCATGTGACAGATGGGTCATAGAGTAAAAAATACACAACATTTTTACCGTTTTATTCATAATCTGATTCTAACATAAGTCTGTCTTTTTTATTTTCTAATCAATGCATTTCATTATTTCTATAATCAGTTCAAAAAATCTGTATTTTTTTTGTCCTGTATCGTCCAGAATCTATGCTTGAAATAAACCAAATCAATCAATCAATCAATCATGATTCTGAAGGAAGATTTATTTTGAAAAGCGACTAGATTTTCATACCATATCAGACTCTTCATTGACGCATGTCAAGTCGTTCGGTCACGTGTCGAAAACACGTCCACAACGATCTTAAAGCGGCTGCGCTAACCTCTAAATTAACCTCCAAGATAGCAAAGTTAACAAGAGAAACAAACAAATTTGGATAGTTTCTTTTTGCCGAACAGATCCAGTGAGGAAACAGTGGAAGAGCCTTCGCCTTCAGAATAAAAGAAGGCACCATTTACCAGACAAAAACCTGAAGTTTTTACATGAAATGTGGTTTTATTGTGACAGTCGTTCCCACATATTATAATAATAATTCTTGATATTACGCAGCCAGATGGTAAATATTACCAGGTCGCTGCTAATAAAGTTGCTCTTTTTTATCCATTGCACGTGAGGCTAAATTTGAAATCCCTTTTCTTTTTTTTTGTTTCTACTTTGACCGTTTTGGGTTAAGGGAAAAGCTATATCTAATTTCAAAATCTACTGTACAAATAAAGTTTAAAGGGTAACCAAACTTTTTTGTCTGTTAACTTCTATAAATGGAGCTTTAAAAGTGATGTCTGTTGGTCATAGCCAAATTTTGGACAAATTAAAATAAACTTGTTTAAGTTTTAAAAATGTAGTCAAAAACCGTCTGTGTGCTGCTCCCTACAGGTTGAATTGAGGTATTACAGTTGAATTTTGTGATTGATCAAACCTTTTAAATCCCACCTCATTTCAGAACTCCCACATCATGATCTGCAGCTCCAGTAATGATAACAGTCCTGCTCCCCCAAGCCCCACCCCTCTGACTGGATTATTACATTTTGGCTGTGGGCGGAGTCAGCCTCCAACTTCCCTGTTTGGTTACCCTTTAAAGTAGCTGTTATTTTACAGAGGATGAACATAAACTTTACTTTTAAAAATGAGGAGAAAATGGACGCTAAAAAATGAAAACAGACGCCGACTTCAGCCTCGTACAGGACGGTTTTTGAAAATATTGTCTGACATCAAAGCGGTCTGAAAAAAATCGGAGACTACTGCTATTAGTTTTATTTATTTATTTATTTATTTATTTTTTATTACTACTGCTGTTAGTGACGCTTTTCCTTTTTTGTGCAAGTCGGTGGTTACTCCTAAAGGTAAATTAAATCCTGTCTTTCTTTCAGACTTACAAGCACGAGCTCAGGAAGTCTCATCCAACGGCAGTAATGGCTGCTTGTCACCTGACAGGGAACAGCTGGCCCCTCCCAAAGCTGTGCCCCGCCCCCTTTCCCCTGACAGCCCAGAGATCATCAATGAGTTGCAGCGTTACACGATTGGGTCAGGAGGGGACGCCTCAGCGGCTTCTAACATGCAGCCTGGTACAAAGACCAGCACCACCCCCCTGCTCTCTACCATGCAGGCCAACGGCAGCAGCTGCGGCGGCGGCGGCGGCGGGAGCCAACATAACTCCTCTGGTACGAAAGTTCCCGGCGCAGAAGCCGACGTCGCTCAAGATCTTAGAGTAGGTTCTAAGCGAAAAGCGTCGCCGTCGCCTCTGGAGGAGCGAGTCAGTAAGCAGCCCTCTGCCAGCAGCGCCCCCTCAGCCCCGCTGCCCCCACATGGGTTTCCGTATGCGGGGGGCTTCAGCCTCCCCCCGGTGGGCCTCAGGTCCGCCATGATGGGGGGCTCACTGAGGCATCCGCTTTTCCTCGGATCCGGCTCACATTACTTCCCTTCACCCCACACTCATCTGGGCGACCCCCGGTACATGTACCCAGATCTTCTGAGTGTCAATGGCGCCACCGCCGCCACCACCTCCTCCTCGTCCCCCCCTACAACCACAGCCTCATCTTCCTCATCCTCTGCGCCGGTCAGCACCAGCGCCTCACTGTCTCCCTTCATCCTGAGCTCCGGCTTGCTCCCAGCAGGATATCCTCTGCCGTACACCCCCTCTCTGGCCAGCCTCTATTCAGGCCAAACCGGAACCAGTTTCCTGCCTCAATACCCCCCCGCCGCCGCTTCTAACTCCTCCTCCTCATCCTCACCTTCCTCTTTCTCCCCCTCGGCATGGTCCGAGGGCCAAAGAGCCTCGGTGTTGGTGAATGGCGGAGATGTTAGCAGCTACGACGAGGATGACGGCGATGATGTGATGGAGGTCAGACGAGGACAGTGAGGAGGAAGCCCAGAGGGAAAGACTGAACTGTTGAGGTGTCGAGCATTTCCTGGAGTCACCTACGCTGCCTTGTCTTACGGTGACTGAAGACAGACCGAACAGAGACGGACTAATCGGCTGAACATCAAACGATTCAGAAGGAGGAAAAAAATCTAATTCAATGATTTTGAGCTTCCAAAGTTTTGATCTAATCCTGGCATTTAAATTCTCATCACTGGATTGAGTACTGCTGACTAAAAATGGCCACTAGCTGTACGGTTTCAGCTTTGCTAATTGATCAATTTACATATAACTAAGAAATAACCACATTTGCTAAATGACACCAAAAAAAAGTAAATATTACTACTGAAAAGTTGTCAAAAGCATTTATTTTAGACTTCACTGCCAGGATTCAAACGTTTTTTTCTTTCTTAGAGAGGCAAAGAATGGGATCATCTTAATTTGAGACAGTTGGCGCTGAGGTTTAAGACCATTTACTGAAACCTAGCAACTCTAACAAAAGAATGTATGCTTTATCAAATGCCTTCATACCAGGCCTTTTCGGAGAGACTCATTCTGTTAAGCCAGAGGACACAGGAAGATGTAACTCTTCTGTTTTTGTATTTGTACTGTACTTTTTATGTAATCTACTTTCTCAAGAAAAGAAATGCCTAAAAATGAGGATAAAGAAAACTGGTAAGGTGTCCTGCTTGTAGCGAAGATTCTACCAACAGAAAATGCCTTCTTGCCTCCATCTTTCTGAATGTTAGCTGTGAGAGAGGAGAGGTTAAAATAAATAAAGAGAGGCGGTCTGCGGCGCTCTCGGACTCTCACACAGTCTTACTGTAGCCTAGTGAAAAACGATGCAAAACGCTCACTCAAGCCTATATATGTGTGTTTATACAACCCAGAGGAACTGAACTCGCAGCTGCAAGCTTTGGTTACATACGTGTCGTTACTGTGTTTGTACCTGCGTGTCGTGCTTTTAAGGGTTACAAAAGGAAACGTACAGAAAAGAATTAACAGTCTCACCTTTCTCCTGCTGGGGAATCTCTTTCTGATACATATTTCACCTCTTTATTTGTTCACAAATCCATTTCCCAGCCAGCAAGGCCAAGTGAGTCCCATATGGTTTAAAAGTGGGCAGAAAATGTGAGCCCAGGTGGGTTTGTCCACAGTTTATGTGGTGGTCCCACCTGTGTTTGCCCTCGTTGGCTTAAGTGGACACTCGGTAGGTTGGCTCACTACGCTAGCCAGCCACTCTGTGGACAGCGGAGCTCGCTAGATCGCCACAGCAGAGTTTGCTAGCTCTCTATAGTGGAGATCGCTAGCTCGATACACCAGAGTTCGCTAGATCGATACACCAGAGTTCGCCAGCTCGATACAACAGAGTTCGCTAGCTCTCTACAGCGGACCTCGCTAGCTCTCTACAGCGGAGCTCGCTAGCTCTCTACAGCGGAGCTCGCTAGCTCTCTACAGTAGAGCTTGATACACCAGTGCTTGCTAGCTCTGTACAGCAGAGCTCTCTACAGTAGAGTTCGCTAGCTTTCTACAGCCGAGGTCGCTAGCTCTCTACAGTAGAGCATGCAAGGTCTCTACAGCAGAGCTCGAAACACCAGTGCTCGCTACCTTTCAACAGCAAAGCTTGCTAACTTACTACAGTAGAGCTCGCTAGCTCTCTACAGTAGAGCTCACTAGCTCTCCATAGTGTGGCACGATGGCTCTCCACAGTGGAGCTCAATACAGTAAAGCTCGCTACACTAGAGCTAGCTAGCTTACTTCAGTAGAGCTCGCTAGCTCTCTACAGTAGAGCTCACTAGCTCTCTACAATGTGACTCGATAGCTCTCTACAGTGGAGCTCACTAGCTCTCTACAATGCGACTCGATAGCTCTCTACAGTGGAGCTCAATACAGCAGAGCTTGCTACACTAGAGCTAGCTAGCTCGCTACAATAGAGCTAGCTATCTTGTTACACTTGAACTAGCTAGCTTGCTACACTAAAGCTCACTAGCTCGCTACCCGTCCACTGGAAGGCTGGATAGCGTAGTGAACCAACTTACTAAGTACCCACTACAACTAATGTGGGCAAACACAGGTGGAGCCACCACAGAAACTGCAGACAAACCCAATTAGGACCCACATTTTCTGCCCACTTTTAAACCACATGGGTCCCACTTAGCCTTGCAGGCTGGGTTTATGCCAGTAAGAAGAGAAAGGAAGGCAATTTACAAGCATATCTGACATCTCTAAAGAGAATTAAAAGACCAAATATTCTTAATGCTAAATAAATATATCAAATCCAGAAAATGTTAGAAGTGTTGGGAAAAAAAATTATCTGCACTGAAGACAGAAACGCTTAAAAGCTTAATATGACAAGATTCCCTTTAAATGAACATTAAAACCACCATCCAGCTGTCTTATATAAAACGTCTGGCACCATCTATTCATCAGTGGTTTTAGCAGTAGCTTTGAACTTAAAAACTACATTTTTTTCCCATAAAAATGTACTTTATTCTGAAAATGTCAGTTTACTTTCTTCTTTTTTTGGTCTTTTCATTTTACAATGTTGGAATTTACCAAATTAATTTATTTATGACTGTGCATATTTATTGATTTGTATTTTTATTTTTCTACAATGTCTTTTTGGTTTCCATTTGTCTGATTATTTTCTTACTTGTACGTTTTTTTATTATTGGTTTTGTGTAGAAACGTTTCCTCTCTGAAGTTCCTCTGATTTGGAAGAACTGACGATCAGCCAGTCTGACCCGACACATGTGAACCTGTGCAAAATTTGCATGTGGACCAACAAACTGGTGCGTTACTGAGCACATTAATATCCAGGATCTTTGAGAAGGATTAAGATAATACTGTATTTGATACGTTTAAACTGTTTGTCTTGAGAAATGTAAGAAAAAAAAGAAAAAGACAAGAGGGATTAGTTGATGTCATACTGACTTTTTTTTTTTGACTGAGCATTGTGGAAAGCATGTTTATGAGCTCCAACAGTTGAAAACAGAAGTATAATCTGATATTTTGAGCTGATTGTAATCGTGTATGCTCAAAGTCTCTGGTCAAAACTCATTCAGCTCATCTGCTAAAATAAATAAATAAACATTAAGTGCTTTCCTTTTTATAGTTCATAACCATATCGACAGAACTGTCCATCCGGGTCAGTCGGTTTCCTGAGTGTTGACTTTTTTTTTTTGCTGTCAGCTCGACTTCTGCAGGGCAAATTGACTGCACTGCAGTTTCACAGCTGTCTACTTGAATTTACATATTTATTTATATGAACAGATTAGGTTGGACAAAGTGTGCCAACGGTCTCAATTCCATTTTAGCCGAGGAGAAAATGAAATCTGCTGTCTTTTCTTTGAGAATTCAGAGCCTGTTGTGTAGATTAGATGCATAATGTGTATGACTTTGGATCACTTTTTGATCTTTTTTTTCTTGTTTGTTTTTTTGCAGTTTGTAAATAAAAAAAAACATGATCTGAAATTATCCTTTTCTTTTTTTTATTATTAATTTTGCTATTAGTGACCGACTTTGTCAGCCCACAACAATAACATCGTAGTAGCCTCCTGACAAAAACCTTATCATAGGGCCTCATTCTACAGTTTGTTGTTTTAAAGTTAACCCTTGTGCGGTGTTTGGGTCTGAGGGCCAAAAAACTTTATACTGAGAGTCTCACAAGTGATTTTGAGATGCTTCTGATGGAGCTGTTGAGCCAGATTTTAGAGCAGAGGTGTCAAACTCAATCGCATAAAGGGGCAATAATCCAAAACACACCTTAGGTCGTGGGCCAAACAGGATAAACATTTATTGATAACTCTAAAACTACATTTTTGAAACTTTAAAACCGTAACTTTTTAACATAATTATGAATATATAGCATTACCTGTGATAATGCTAATGTGAATGCTGTAAACTGAATTTGGTTACTGAAGATGCTGAAATTGCTAGCTAAAATCGCTGAAGGTGATAGCTGAAAACGCTGACGCTGATAGCTAAAAACTGTGGAGTTAATAGCTAAGAACGCTGACGCTAATAGCTGAAAACGCTGAAGCTGATAGCTGAAAATGCTAAAGTTATTAGATGAAATCGCTGACATAGCTGAAATCGCAGAAATCGCTGAAGGTGACAGCCAGCTAAGATATTAGCTAAAATAAAACCCAAATTATCATTAAAAATTTTGAAAAACAATCCTAAATTAGCCATAACAGCTAGCATGTAGCTAAAATATTAGCTAAACCCCAAATTAGCCCTAAAAACTGAAAAAGCCAAAATCAGCCAAAACAGCTAGCATGGAGCGGAAATATTAGCTAAACTCCAAATTAGCCTTAAATAAATTGAAAAAAGCCTAAAATAGCCTAAACAGCTAGCATGTAGCTGTAATATTAGCTAAATTCCAAATTAGCGTAAAAAACCTGAAAAAACCCTAAATTAGTCAAAACAGCTAGCAATCAAATCAACTTTACTTATAATAAATGCTTCTCAATGCATGAATGCAATGAATAGCCTGCCTATAGAAATAACTCCTAAATGAAAGTTTAGACTTGGCTCTGCTGTGAGGAAACAGTTTTTGGGAATCTCTCTCTACCAGGAGCCAGCTTTGTCACGGAACGTCGCCACAGCTCCCACCCAGACCAAGACAGCGATGGGGTCCACTCCACAACCGGGAGGGCCGCAATGCTGGACCCCAGCTGCACCAGACGGGCGAGAGCCACGGCAACGACCACTGACAAGCCGACAAGCCCTGGCATAAAGCTAATATATTAGCTAAACTTTAAATTCAAAAGCAAATTGTTAAATTAGCAAATTAGTAAAAATGATTAGCTGTAAAACATCTTAATTTACTCGAAAATGCATTTTCCCACATTCAACCCTCTTGATTTTAATGGATGTTCTTTGTTTTTTGTTCTAACAACAAGTGCCACTTTATTTAAAAAATGTGATCCAACAAAGGACAATTATTAACCATGGTGGGAGAGTGAATATGTGTGTGATTGACGCCCTGCTACAGACTGGCGACCTGTCCAGGGTGAACCCTGCATTCGCCCATCAGTGGCTCCGGCACACCCGCAACCCTGAATCCCTGAATGGGACAAGCAGCCAAGAAGATGAATGAATGAATAACACAAAGTTTTTTTTCTTTTTTTATGTATAATCTCCCCACTGTGGCGACAAAGCCTTGACAACGATAAAACAATCTACAAGGTCTTGGCTTTGACCAGAATCTGAGTAAAAACATTCCTGATCATTTTAAAACTGTATAACAGAACTAGAAAAACAAAAATACTTTCAATGCACAATAAAAAAAGAAAAACACTTTGTTGTGGACTCCTTTGGCTCATAATTATCGTCATTAAACTCGGTGCTGTTTTTTTTTTTTAGCTCAACCTTGATTTGAAACAAAAGACAATTGTCACATTTACAAAATATTTTCACTTCCTAAAAGTTATTAACGCATAATCTTTCTGTTTTACTGGAATTATCTTGGTTTGTTATTTCAAGTTAAAAATATGTGTAAACTTCATAAGTCCTTCAGGGTCCGACTGGAAGCAAATTTAGGCATCTGGTGTTTGAGTGCATCAAATAAATACTTTTCAAAACTAAGGACATCCTTTGAAAAATACAGTATATGTGAGTTTATAGAACCATGGTGACCACTTTACTTCTACAGATGAACGTACTAGATCTGTATTTGCGTTTTACATAAAACTGACTATCAAACTACTTTAAAATTGTGTAGAAATAGTAAATTCATACTAAAAACTCCATTGTTAAAAATAACCTGAGTTGGGTTGTTTGTAACCCAACTTACCAGTTGCTCCAGTGTCTTCACGACATGTACATCATGAACGTACACGTTCATTTACAACAAAAATGTCAGCAAAATTTCACACTTTGACAAAATATCTATATTTTTTAATCAGTCACCGGAAAAATGCCTTAATTAGGCTACATTTGTACAAATCCATACACTCATGTGAACAAAACATACAGTAAAACACGTTTAAAATCAGTAGATCTATCTTAATGGATTGTATGGAAGCCAAAAACGGCCTACCTTTCTTTTTATAATAATTGTTTTGCCATTATAACGAGATTAACTATCTTCTTATAATGAAAAACGAAGTTTGTTTTCTCGTTATAGCAAGATACTGAAGAACCCCTCTCCCTTTCCTGTATGGAGATGCCGAGACTGTATCAGATTTAAGTCCCTTTATTTTGTGGTTAACAACAAAAACAGAAGAAGAAAACACTCCACAAAAGTAGTTATTATTAGTCCATTTTTTTTTATTTGTCAGTGGATCTATGCTCTAAACGTCTTAATTCCGTCTCATGCACCAGACCCTTCCTTTTTATTTTCTAGATATATATTTTTCCGAAAAAATTACTTGTTTATAAAAGAAAACCTGCGACGGAGAATTAGGGCCACCAAAAAAAAAGAAAAAGTAATATTACCAGTTTTTTACAAGATTAAAAGTCGTAAATTTAAATCTCGCATATTTACGAGGTTTAATCTCATAAATGTACGAGTTTTTTCTCGTAAATTTACGACTATAAATCTTGTAAATTTCCAAGATTAAAAGTCGTAAATTTAGGCTATGACTTTTAAAGTAATAAATATACGACTTTTTTCTCGTAATTTAGTAGTTACGACTTTTTATCCTAAATCTATGAGATTTAAAGTTGTAATTTTAAAAATATTTTTGTTCTTCATAAAGTGACCCCAATACTCCATCGTAAAAACCAGTATTTTTTGCCCCCCAAAAAAAACATTTCCTAAAAAGATTTATGGGGACTGGGGAAAATCTTTATTTAAAACTAAAATGTTGTATTTTTCCAACATATTTTAAGATTTTTTTTTTCTCTACAATTTTCGTATTCCATAACTTGGACTGTTGTTGAGTTTTTTTTTGTTTGTTTTTAATGTTTTACGTTTCTACTATTAACAGTATATTCAAAATAATACCTGTCCATGTTTTTGTCTTGGAATTCGTGTGTGCTGCTTTGGAAATCAATTTCCCAGCGTGCTTTGCGCTCCGCAGTTACGTTCAGGTTACGTGACGCTTTTCACCGGATGCTGATGACGGTAGCAAGCGGCGCAGGTCAGTTAGCACAGTGTTATGAGAACAAGTGCCTGTAAATAAATCACTGAGATCTCAGCCAAACTTCTCGGAGGGCCCACGGGAGTTGTGACATTAACGAGTGAAGATGGAGCGGTGTAAAAATACGTGAAGTGTCGGTGAACTAGACCAACAACGGAAACGTTCTTTAAAGGCCTGCCGAGAGCTACGGAAAAAACCTCGGGATAACCCTGTGGAGGAGCGCCGTCCGAGAGCGCTCAGGACCGGGGAGTGGAGCTCCGGGAGGAGTGTTTTTAATCAACCAGGTTTTACTGACACTAACTGCACTTTGTTATTAAAAGTAGCTTTAGCTTTAGCCTTTCTGAAGAGCATAGATTCACTGTGAACTCCACAGTTCATGGCTAGTTAGCTTTAGCTCTTCCGTGTTTACTAGCTAACCTAGCTTAAACCATGAAGAAGTTGGAGGGTTTGTTTAGTAATTTTTGTTCAAATTTTGCCTCCTATTCCATTAAATATAATTTTTAATGGACTGTTTTTAATTATAATATTAAATTCCCTGGAGTTATCATATATTTAAAGACAACTGAAGCCAACATCTGTTACTTTTATAGAAAACACAGCAAATGTTCACATCAATTTACGTTGGTGTCAGAATACTGTGAGGATTTGATCTTTTTTTATATTAAAGGAGGAGGAAACTCTTCCTAAACTGATCACTGAAGGTGCAAACCTGGATGAAGACTCTAAGAAACGTCTGGATTCCCTCAAGTCTCCTCATCTACTTCACTTTTTTAGCATCTCGCCGTCGCCAAGCTGGTGACAAATTCATCATTTTTGCTGTCGAGCTTCACTACAGACCACGATGAATCGTTATCTGCCTGTGGCACGGCAGCACTTCCTTGCTGCCCTTGCGAGCACCAGTGTGGTAGTCAAATCCATAAGTGCTGTTGTGGTCCTGCTCTATTTGCTGTCATGGGCTGCTGACACCACGTACGCACTGGGAGTGACCCCGGGCTTCCTTTTTCCTCCTAACTTCTGGGTGTGGACGCTGGTGACCCACGGAGTGGTGGAGCAGCACGTTTGGGGTATGGCGGCGAATGTGGGGACTATGATGGCCTGTGGACGGCTGCTGGAGCCGCTGTGGGGGGCGCTGGAGCTTCTTATCTTTTTTGCAGTAGTCAATGTGTCATCAGGGCTCCTCGCAGGCCTTTCGTACCTACTCACCTACGTGGCCACCTTTGACCTGGACTTCTTATTTGCTGTCCGTATCCATGGAGTAGCCGGTTTCCTTGGAGGGGTCTTGGTAGCTCTAAAGCAGACCATGGGTGATACCACAGTGCTCAGAGTACCACAGGTGAGGTCAAATAAAATCAACATGTTTGTCTTCATATTTATCTTATAAGCACTACCAATGAAAGATATAAACAGATACATGGCAATTCTATTCATTTTGATACAGAAATAATAGAAAATGTGTTAATTTTAAGATTAAAATTTTTTTTTTTCTTGACTCCTGCAGTGAGACATGGTATCTGAAATATTTTGCTGTATCAGAAAACTCAATTGAAATGTTTAATGTTTATACTGATAAAGATTAAGTAAGGTTTCAGGCTTTATTGTAAAAAGAAAATATTTTCATTTAAGCATATTTACTTAAAGCCACAACCCTAACATAAACATTTGTTTTAAAAGGTAAAACACACTTGTAAAACTGGAAAGATGAGTAGTAATAAAATTAAGAATTTCAAATACTTTGTCAGACATCAAGAGATGTTTTTTTTTTTAAAGTTCTTATTGATGTTGCGTACATTGGGCTAATCATCCCTTTAATTAAACAACAGCTTAACCGCTTCAGCATCCGGTTCTGGCAGCTTCTGTTTCTCAGGTTTCCGTGTTTGAGTTGATTGGAAGAGCTCATGTGGAATTATTTTTAAGGCACACCTACTCCTAAAAACTGAAAGCATGACAGTTCATAAGCGGCAAAGTTTGAAACCAAGACATTCCTAAGAAATCGAGTCTTTACATGTGAAGGTCGTCTTCCGCTGTAGTTTTCTTTTACAGGAAAATCCTACATTCTACCGTGTATCTAAAAGAACCGTTATAGCACTGACCTTTCATAGATTTGAGTAGGAAATGACTTCTGTGTCCACATGAGATCATGGCTGGAAATAAAATGTGCAAATGAATCCCAGTTTGTCAGACGCCTTTGTAAAAATGGCTGAAGCTGCTTTTTTTAAAACACAGTTTAAAGAAAAAAGAAGTATTTCAGTCATTACTTGAATTGTCATGTAGAAGAGAAAGCTCCAACATCATCAAAAATATAAAAGTGTAAGTTGCACACATTTATGGAGACATTGTCTGATACTGGAATGTGGCCATAGTTTGGTTTTTATTTTATAGATGATGTAGTGCTGCAGGAGATACAGGTGATCATTACAAGCTACAAACTAGAAAAGTTCTGTTACCTGGAATAATACTAGAGTGAATGCTTTTTGCTGAAAGTAGTTGCTGAAGATGCTGAAGCTTTTTGTTGAAAATGGTGACGGAATTTACTTTAATTGCTGAAGGGATTTGCTGAAAATACAAACGCTATTTGCAAAATGTAAAATATCCTAAACGACTGGAAATTTTGTTAAAGAACTATGAAATAGTGCTGGAGTTGACCTTAATTTCTGAAAATGTTGTAGTAAATTTGCTTAAAAATCCCTAATACATACAATTTTACAAAAATATTAAGTGTGTTGCTTAAATAACAGCTAAACTCAAAAATAGCTAACATTTTCTCACTAAACTAAATTAGTCAAAAACATTAGCTTGTTGCTAAAATAGAAGCTAAACTGCGAATGTTTTGAAAATTACTATAAAAAATTAAAAAATAGCCCATGAATGTATTTAAAGGCTTGTTATCAAATAATTTTAAAGATAATAAAATTGGTTGTTTGTCAGTTCAAGCCCTAAACGTTTTTTTTCTCCCACATTTCAGTTATTAATCAATGGTGTAAATCACAACACCACACCAGCTTCTCCCATTTCTCCATATGACTGTATGTTAGCTGCTTAACTTTTTTTGTCCTTTTCAATCCTTTTTTCAGGCTGAAACAATTACAAACATCACTTAGACCGAATGTGTGAAGGTTCTTGGAATTTTCTGTCTATTGACATCCATCTTGGTCTCCAAAATAATGGAAACAAAAAATACAGAAATGTGTTTCTTTAAAGATTTGGTGAAAAGTTCCTAGTTCCTCAGACCTCTCCTCCTCCTGTTTCAGGTCAGACTAAAAGCTGCTCCAGCGTTGGTCCTCCTCCTCCTGGCCTTGCTCCGCCTGTCCGGACTCCTCAACAGCTCCGCCCCCCTCGCTGCGTTTAGTTATGGCTCCCTGTCTGGCTGGGTGTACCTGCGCTTCTACCAGAGGCACAGCCGGGGCCGGGGGGACATGTCGGACCACTTTGCCTTTGCCAGTTTCTTCCCTGAAGCGGTGCAGCCAGTCGTCGGACTGCTGGCGGGACTCGTCCACTCGGCTCTGGTGAAGATGAAGGTGTGCAGAAAGATGGTGAAGCGATACGACGTGGGAGCACCGTCCTCCATTACCATCAGCCTGCCGGGTACAGACCCACAGGACGCTGAGAGGAGGAGGTGAGCTGAGCTGCAGATGCAGCAAAACCAAACCTTCTGAACATATTTTACCCCTTACAGGAGTTACTGATATCTGAGAACGCATGTATGATGTGTAGCCATTCTCTGATTTTTATTTTACACATCAAAAAGAGCATTGTTGTACAACATGGTTAGTTAAAACTAGGGCTGCCACAAACAATTATTTAATAGTTGATTAATCACCGATTATTCCTTCAGATTCGTCGACTAATCAGATCATGCGCTAACTGGATGTAACGCACTCATCTTAACCATCATTAGCTTTAAAATAACCCAAAATTAGATATATAGCATTACCTGCGATAATGCTAGTGTGAATGCTGTAAGCTGAATTTGGCCTCTGAAAAAGCTAGTTCTGATAACGGAAGATGCTGAAACTGATAGCTGAAAACGCTGAAATTGATAGCTGAAAGCCATGAAACTGATAGCTGAAAAGGCTGAAACTGATAGCTGAAAAGGCTGAAACTGATAGCTGAAAACGCTGAAGTTGAAAATGCTTAAGCTGATAGCTGAAAACACATAAATTGATAGCTGAAAATGCTGAAGCTGATAGCCAGCTAAGATATTAGTTAAATGCGAAATTAGCCTAAAAACTGAAAAAAACTGTTAGCCAAAACAGCTAGCATGCAGCTGAAATATTAGCTAAACTCCAAATTAGCCCTTAAAAAAGCTGAAAAAGTCTTAAATTTACTACACTCTGTACAATTACTTTTTTGGGTGGGGGGAATGGGGAGTAATTATTAATAAAATAAATAAATAAAATGAAAAATAAGAACAAATATTGGTGTTGGGCCAAAAAAAATATAAAATGTCCAAAACGTTTTGTTATTGTAAAATAAATGTTATTATTTCCAGCTTTAAATGTTCTATTTTTTAGGTTTCAGTACAGGTCGGCGGTGGTGAACCCGGGTGAGTTCTAGCAAAATATTTACTAGTCCTGCGAATTACCGCTGCGCCACCGCTGACCTGTATTTAACATAGTGTTCTGTAGACCTAATAAGGGCGACCCACCACAAGAACATTGTATTCAAGCATTAGGATGTCGCCTGTATTTACCACAATAAGATGATGCTTTGAACGGGGAAGAACGGCGTTGTGGACGCGTGGTTTGTACGTGATAAAACTCTGATTTTTACACTCGTCTTGGGATAACTTCAGACTAAGATGGTACAGACTAAAGAGCCATTTTCTGACCGTAATTATTACAGTTCTCCGAGTCAGCGAATTCACTGGGACTAAAGCTACCACCCTCATCGATTTTGATTGGTCTTTAGTGTTAGCCCCGCCCAAGGCGCCATAACGGGGCCAAAAGTTTTGAAACTGAAATTTTCAGATTTGAAAAAAGAGTTGTAAGTGGAAAAAAAAGTTTTGAAAATGAAATTTTGAGTTTTGAAACCTAAAAAACAGAATATTTGAAGCTGAAAATAATTAAATGTATTTTAGAATAGAAAACAAGTTTTGGACATTTTCTTTGGCCAAGCACCAATATTTTATTCAAAATGTTTTATTTGGGTTAATAATATTGGCCCCAAATAGCTCCATAGCCCTAATACTGGATTGTTGAATTTTACAGAAAGAAAGAAAAATAATTTAATTAAAACTAAACCCAAGATCTAAAACACAAAAGCCAAGTCATTAAAAAATAAGAAAAAGAAGCTTAAAGGACAAAGGGAAATTATTATTTCTAGTCATTTTCTGCAGGAAAATCCTTATAGACCTGAAAGTTGCAGAGGTCCAGAATGGTTCTCCTCACTGACGTGTTCGTGCAGCAGAACTTTGCTTTGGTTTTAAAACGTTGCGTTTTGCTCTCAGACAACTGGCCCTGAAAGCTCTGAACGAGCGTCTGAAGCGCGTCGAGGATCAGTCTGCTTGGCCCAGCATGGACGACGAGGAAGATGAAGACGACGACGAGGTCAGAACCGACATGCAGCCGCTCCTCCCAGCCGGCCGTGACTCCTCCTCCTCGACGCCCAGGACCGCCGGAGGCCCCGCCGGCGCCTCCCTTTCCTCCACCTCATCGTCTGGATCACAGAGTGGCGGAGCGCCACCGGCTGGCGGAGTGCAGCACCCAGAGTCCAGCATCATCATCTTTGAAGACGCACCGACTAGATCATAGTAAAATGAAGACACACAGTGAAATGCACGCCTTGTTTGGTGTCACGGGAAAGAGTACTAGTGTTTGCACCATCCCGACTAGTAAACGTGTTCAGTGACGACGGTAAGAGCTGCTCTCGGTATCTCTAACGGCGAGACGCTACACGTGAGCGGCAGTCACAAACACTACATCCATGTCTTTGTGAGGACTGTACAGCGCTTTCAGTTTCAGGCTGGTTGTTATTTCTCAGCATATTCGGGTCACCCGATAACTTCATTCTTCTCTCTCCAACTGAAAGTCAGAACTTTCTGTCTCGTTTGGACTTAACCCCAGCGTGCAGAACGGTGGTCACTGCTTCCTTCGTGTCTCTTCTCTTGCTTTCTAAATAAATAGCAAAATGAGTGTTCAAAATGTTTTTCAGAGCAGCCATCTTTATTTTGCCTGCTTAAAGTCAAACATGTGGGGATGGAAACTTGTTCTAAAAGTCTGAACTGGTTGATTCTTTGTGGCAAACGGCTGCAGGTGACGTGAGCTGCTGGTTTCAGAGATGGAGAACCACAGGGAGGTGGGCGGGGCTTGTATCTGGCGCCGCCCTGCTGGACTAGAAAAGCTGCTGCAGGTTGGTCCTGCTGATGAACTGAAAAACCAAATTGAAAGATTAACGAAAGTGCTAGACGAAAAGTTAGGTTTTTTTTCAGAACATGTTCATTCACAATCTCCTGAACCAGATTAGGATTATACTCCCTCGTTTCCCAGAGCATTTCCAGGTCTGAAGACTACATAGTGTTTTATCTAACAGAGGTATGTTGGTGGGCTTATGTTATTCTAAACGTTTGCACAGCCAGAACTGGAGAAATTTGGGTTTTTTTTCATATTTCCTTCATTTTTGTTCATTTTTCTTTAGTCTCTTAAAACTAAACTAATAGTAAAAGGGGAGCTCTTTGACCTTTAATCTCAGAGATGTAATGATGGACCACTTTCATTTGACCTTCATGCAGACCTGAAGGTCATGACTCACTTCTACAAATGGTTTATTACAAAACTAAAGCAATTGGATTTCCAAATTTCTCAAACTAGAATTTTGTTGGGTTTTTTTTCTAGACGCCAAATTATTTTAAGTTTTTACATAAACTGAACCTTTTCATCCAGATGTTCTGACTGGTTTACAGAACCTCACATGTGTGTTTGGATGGAGTTTTCCTGCTAAAGAAGCTTCTGGTTCTCATGTTTTTGTCTCTACTTTCACAGCCAGACATTTTTTTTTCTCAAAATCTCTCCTTGGTTCTGAAAAACGGAAGCCAGGAAGACTTAACATTGCACATTTTATTTATCATTGTTGTATTTTCATGACGGGTTAAATACATTTGTCGTTAGCATTATCTGCAGTTTTACTTACCATCTCTTGAATGAGTCAAATATTTTATTTAAGAATCTTTTTCTTAAAAGCCATTTAAAATAATCTGGATTCTCTTGTTTCCTCACTAGTTTTCATCTAACAGGCAGCAAAGAGTGATGCAACTTTTAGAAGGCTGCATTTCTTTTTCTCCAAATTCAAGGAAACATTAAATTTAAAGCCACAAAATAGAAGTTATTTCAGAGTATTTGTTGAAAACCCTTTGATTTGGCTGTTTTAATCATAAATCCTGCAAAGAGAATTTGTGTAAATTGAAGGTGTGATATCTGTTAAATGACAGAAGAAGTTATGATGATAAAATGGTGTCTTCTCTTCTCCTCTAGCCTCAGACCGGAAATATTTTAGACTTTTTTTTCCATTTAATGCAAATAGTGAATAAATATTTGGGGTTTAAAAACTATTTAAAAAACCTTGAGTTGTATGGTGTTCCTGTTTTACATAAAAGGTATTTGACATTTTCACTTTAAAATCAGCGGTGGGAGCATGTCAGCGTTGGTGCCTGCAGGTAACTTCCAGGTCACATCAGGTGTTCAATTCCCAGGTTTTTGTGTGAAATGATGGAATTGTTTTGAGGTTTCAGGCCGGATCTGCTCCGTGTGGCGTTGAACCGAACCTCCATGTTCAGCCTCTGTTTTTGACAAAACAGTCAAAGTTTGAGAAATAATGCAGAAAAGGACAAAGGGGTTAAAGTTGTCGGTGCGTTTCACTTGTTTTTATTAACAAATTGAGAGCATTTGGGACAGTTTGTTTACATGAACCCTCCAACCAACCAAACTGTTTTTTTTTTGTTTTGCTATCCTTAGTTTGGATGCAGATGATGGTGGATGTTTGAAGATTAATTTATCTCAAGTTTGCAGTTTTCTGTCTTTTTCTTTCTAATCAGTAATGAGGAATCCAACTGCTTTTTGGTAAATTGACCATGAAAATGATAAGATTTTTGAATCTGTAAGTAAATGGATCAGGGAAGATGGTATATTTGAAGAAGTGCCATTCATTTCCAGAATAGTGCATCACATGTTAAGGTTTTCAATGCAAGTTTTGGGTGAAAAGTGGTGCCAAAATAAAAAAATGATAATTGAATTTGGCTATGTCCCTGTTTAAATCCGTGAACCTGTTTTGCCAAATGATTTCTTTTCATTGGAAAGACGCTGAAAAGAACATCAGCTTTTGTGACTGTTTTTTTCAACATTCATTTGGTATTCTATCAAGTCACTCACAAAAGTTCATTTTTCTGATTTCAGTCTCTTTTTGCTCAGACAGACTCTGTTCTAACTATTGACACTCTTCTGATTCTGACTTTTGCACAGATTTTTTGTTCTAGTTTTCTTATGAATTTCGTTATCTCAATATGAAATAAAAAAAATGATTGTAAATGTTTCATTTATAGTTTCTTGTTTTTCTTGCTGTCAGTTTGTAACTAAGAGAATTCCAAAGGTTTTAGTTAATTTTCATGATTTTTAATGCAGTTTGTAATTTAATTTGTTTTCAATTTGAATGCATTTAAGAATTTAAAATTACTTTGTATTAAAATATGCAATTTCTCCAGATAATTTAAGTTAAACTCTTTAGTTTTTGGCAGTTTCACACCTGCATGAATTTACCTAAATTGAACACCAGATGGAGCAGTGTCCACGGAAATCCATTGTGTCAAAAAATCAAAGCAGACATTATTCAGATCGAAAGAATTTAGTTATTAGACCTTTTCTCTCAATTTTTTTGTTAAATTTTACACATACAATTTTCCCTTACATGTTCACTGTATGGAACATTTGTTTTTAATCAGCCCAGGGGACTTTGGTTGTATATAAATAACAATTGGCCAAAAATGAAAGCTAAAAAAAAAGTAAGGGCCTTTTGTTGGAGAAAAAAACAATAAGGAATACATTATAGGTCGAATTTTAAAACCCCCTAAGTCCTGTAAAATGTGTAGAATGTTGATATTAATATAGTAAAATTAATTGTTGGCCATTTAAAATTTTAAATATGCTTTGGTCACTTTTATTATTATTTTGTGTTAGTATTATGTAGTGACTTAGAAAAAATATTTTAATATTTTGGTAAAAATGGTTTAGAAAATACAAAATAAACATTTAAATTCTATCAAACGCGATTGAAACCACACGAAACTGAAACATATTTTAATCCAGTTAAGTAATGTGTTAAATTCTTCCTGATTATGAGGAAAATCGCTTGGTAAACTGCGTATATTTTCCTTTGCACTGCGGTAACCCGCCAGAGCCAACACCAGCACCAGTTCAGCTCGCGTCGTGCCCGCGCAGGCGTGGCTCTCGGTGGCGCGCCCGCCACCCCTCCCCCAGATACAAACCCTGGCAGCGCGCTCCCGACAGCTAATTTGTTGTATCAGATTGAAACGGGAGGAAGCGAGGAGCCACTCGATAAAGCCGGGGAGCAACTTAGCTTTGGCCTCTGTCCATTTTTTTAACAGCTTGTCACATACATAGAAGGTAAGCGACTTCCTTTAATCCCCAGTCCCCGGGGAGGGTTTCTTATATAGTATTTTTTAAGTTTTTGTGGAGTTCTTCGCTTTGAAAGGCCGGACTGGAGAAGCTAACAAAGCTAGCTTACCGTAGTGAAGCTAAGTACGCTTTTCCCCGAACCGACCTCAATACCAGCCTCTTCCGCTGTTCAACTCAGTTGTGTCGCAAATTAACCCACTTCGGGTGAACTTTTCTGAAAAATAAACCCTTTTTTTTAGACTTTCTTTCGATTTTCTAATGTAAAGTAAAAGCTTAGAAAGAAATTTAACCCTTGAAACTGTTTTCTAACCTTTAACAAACAAATAAGGTTCTGTTTTTTGACGCCCTCTTCGACACTCAGTAATATAAATTCCAGTGGAAAAAAAATGTTACTAACGTATACTAAAATTAAATTCTACTTTTAATCCAATCCTCATTTGTTTGATTTTTATCGGGGTTTAAGATATAGTGTCGATCTAAAATAGTAAATGAAGTTCTGGTGGGGAGAACGGTTCTGCCCGTTGGTTTTTGGACCCGGGCCACCCACCCATTCTTCCACTGCGGACTCCAGCCATCTGTTGCCTTCGAGATTACGCCATCTTTCTGCTGACCCACCCAGCGGCTCGTCGTTTCCTCCCACTGAGAGCTCGTTCAGCCGAGATGCAACTTTTCAATGCAGTGACTGAGGATCTTTGCTTTACACGCACAGCGGATGCGTTTTCTGATGAGACCCCTCCAAAGTGACTTGTATTTTATTTAAATAAAGAAAAATTAAAGCATGAAGGCGTTTTCTTTTAACTCAAAATGAGATTTGATGGGTCTGTCTTTAAATCACAAATGTCTAACCTTTAAAGTCCCCCTTTGACAATAAAAACAAACAAAACAAACAAAAAACGTTCCCAGTAGTGTTTTAATTATGATTATGCAGTTTTAAACCAAAATCCCACAACCTAAATGTATTAAAGTCATTTTTTCATGTTGGTCTGAAGCCTGTTTCCAAAATCTCCTCTGAGGGGGCGTGGCTTTTGGAGCTCAGCAGCCCCGCCCCTGATCCCCCCTGTCTGATTCTGATAGCTCTGTGTCTCGCTAGCGTAAAACTTCACTGCTGCTACATAAGAATGTCAAGCAATATCGGTCAATAATGTCCAGTCGTATGGTTCATCAGTTCGGACAAGTTCGGACATGTGTGCCACACATGCATGTTAAAAACAAACAAGAAAAAAAACATGATTTTCATTTAAGGGGGACTTTAATATATGGAAAATATTTAGGCTCATTAGCAGTTTGGTAGAGGCATATTATTTAATATCTCAAAGGTTATTCACTGTTATCACACATGAAGATTCATTAAATTAATTTAAACAAATCACTGTCCAAATTATACATTTTTGTTGTGTTTTGGGTCGATTGTTTTACAGAATACCACTCTCACCACAAGTTCTTCAAGACACACTCCAATAATTTTATTTTTTTTTACATGTTTTTGTAGAATTTTTCTCAGAAAAAATTGTGTTCCTGAGTATTTCTTTTTTAAATAATGTTAGATCAGGACCAGATGGAAATCCACAGTTTGAAAAAGCTCGGGTTTGTGACGCAGCAATTTCAATTTTCCCTTCTCTGCTACAACTCTGATGCATCCACGTGCAGACAAATAGATCCAACTATATCTTCTTTTTCTTTTCTGAGCTGCCATCTTGCTCCAATCCCTATGCAGTCTGATAGCTCTGATATTGCTTGCCATTTTTTTCACAATGCTAGTGTTAGCTTGTGGTTGTGAGTCGCTATAAGCTAGCGGAAGAGAGTGTAAACAACGTGTTGATGGGAAATTAACGATAAGCTAACTTCTGTGATGCCTTAAAATGGTGATTCTTATATTAGGGCCTTTCTCATTTCTAGAGTAATTACTCACCTTCCTCTTAGCTGAGCCAAAACCTATAGGAATTACCAGCTTTTCTTTGAGATTTGTTAATGTCAGATTTCTGTACTGTGTACACTTTGTGACATGCACCTCTAAATGCTAAGAGTGATTTCCTATTTGACACACATCCTGTCATATTTGGATGGCTCGTGAAACTGGCAGTTACCCGAAATTCATATTTGTACTCAACGCTTTTTCTAATTTTGGCAGCCCCCACGTCAGCTATTGTTTGTCCTAACAACTTAAGGCTTGTTTTCACTCAATGTGTAGTTAACTTTGACATAAGGGTAGGTTTGGGAACAGCTCAGTTTAACTTTCACTGCCAGTTGCATAGGTCAACCCAGGTAACACCTTTGCCTAAAGAAACTGAAAGAACAATGCTTTTTCTTTTAAAAGCATCAGACATATAGAATTTTAACTACAATTTTATTTAAAGCTTCTTCTACCAGTTTATCAGTCTAGGTTAAGGGGAGAAAAAAATGAAGTGAAATGAGGTTAAATGTTTGTCATCCTTAACGATTGATTACTACACCTCCATCAGATCATTGAGATTCTTGCAAATGGTAGATGACTATCCTGGATCCTCAGCCACTGATGCAATCCAGAGTTTTATGCATTTATTGCATTCTTGTACTCGCACAACACCTTTCAGTATGTGCCAGATTCTGATTGACCCAAAGGTACAGTTTATTTGGTTGCTATCATTTGGCCTACTTTGGAGAATTATGCCACAGCACCGTTCCCTCCACCTGAAAGCAATATTGCTGTGACTATTCACTGAATATTAGAACTGGACTGAGTGTGAAGTCGGCCATAGAAAATGGGTTTCTTCGAGTGTTACAGCAAGAATAATTATTCTAACAAATATGGGTAGTAGCTGTCTATTTCTCAATAGAAGTCTCTGGGATTGTAGCCTCTTGGAGCCAGCGGGTACTTCCTATTTAAAACTTGAGGAGGGAGGGGGTCACTTATTCCAGTTCACATATATAGCCAATGGTTGTGATCCCAAAATTTGACCGAAAGGGAAAATCGTCATCAGTTTTTGTGAGTGGAGTAAACACCACCATCGCCACAGTACTACTGGTGTAGGTGCTACCCTGGCACAGATATGTGAGTGGAGCCACTTGAAGGAGAGTCATCCAACCATAACATTGTTAACAGTGACACTGATGGGTTGCTGGATCATAAATTATTGAATATAACGTAAGAATGCAAGTTGTTGTGGATGCACAAATTAGGACTGCCATGATTAGTCGACTAATCGACTATTAAAATAGTCAACGACTAATTTAAGTCAATTAGTCGTTACTTTATATTATATAGAGTTGGAGTGTAGTAAAGTGGAAAGTTAGAATGGCATTCTGTTTTTTTAGGGGTTTTTTAGGCTATTTTGGAGTTTAGCTATTATTTCAGCTGCATGCTAGCTGTTTTTGCTAGCTTAAGACTTTTTTCAGTTCTTTTAGGCTAATTTGGCATTTAACTTATATTATAGCTGGCTATCAGCTTCAGCCTTTTCAGCTATTAGCTTTAGTGTATTTAACTATTAGTTTTAGCATCTTCAGCTATCAGCTCCAGCGTTTTCAGCAACCAAATTCAGTTTACAGCATTCATACTAGCATAATTCTATATGTCCAGTTTTTAGTTAGTTTAAAGCAAACGGTGGTTAAGATGTGTGCTTTACATCCAGTTTGGGCATGACCAGATTAGTCGACTAATCGGAGAAAATAATCAGGAGTTGTTGACTATTAAAATAATCGTTTGTGGCAGCACTAGTACAAATGGGTAGAGTTTAGATTTACAGTATCTAGTTTAGTGCTAGATGATCCTTTATTTGTCGTCTGTGTATTTGCAGTATTTCAGTATTTGTGAGTAACCGAGTTTTTTTTACATTAAATGTGATCTTAGTCTGTAGTAAAGCACTTCATTCAAATCTTCAACTAACCCCATAAGGAAGCCACTTAAAACAATCTGACCTGAAGCAACATAGTTCTCCATCTTGTCTTTCAAGACTTGTCCTGCTTCCTTCCGTCATAACTCCTGAGTTTTAGGATTTTTTTTCTCTCTTTAAACTTCTAACATTTGAACAGTTCCTAATTCTACTTTTATAAATGTTTAAACGATCTCTAACAAAGGAAAATAATTCAGCTAGCCCCAGTTGTGAAAGGAATTAAGACAATTTTTACAAGAAACCACTACACTAATTAAAAGCGGTTTTTCAGAAGTTTTGGTCAAAAGCACAAATGAAAACCCAACTAGTGACAGATCTGTTCAACTTGTAAATTGATTAATTTAACATTCTACAGGGAAGCAAAGCAATAAGCAACTTTAATATAATTTTTTTAACAATAAAGTCTGAGGTAGGATTCAAAATCAACAGATTTTCCAATCATGGTTAAAATATTCTCACTGAATTAAACCATACTGTTCCCGAACAATCAGGGCAGCACAAATATCTGCATCAGAATCATCTACTAGCCACTGTTAACTAATTACCATTGTAGATTTAAAATATAGTGTTAGACAAGTGGGTGACATTTGTGTGAAGCGTGCAGATGAAATATTTTCCCCACTGGTCACATTATTCAAACCCCGACTATCCATCAACCTCGAGGCTAGAGCTGTCCTCATTCTTGTCTTCTCTTTCAGCGCTCGGGTCATGGAGGAAATGGTCTAATGTTTTTTGACACTGCTGTCCTACTTAAGCGTAATCATGCACCATTTATAGGACACTTGCTGAAGAGAGCTTCACGGCATCTCACTTTCAGGAGATAAACATTCCTGGTCCTCAATGTTTATATTGGCCGCCTTTCACAGTCGATATAACTTAACTGATTATAAACAAAGCTAGTAGCTAAATGTTGGCCTGGCTTTATATTTTAATTAGTGGGTCAGGAGGTCACTGCATTGAATAAATGGTTTTATATTCCTTCAGTGCTAATGTATTTTTATAGCAAATGGTCAGAATGTGACAAAGACGTGACGACATATAGTTAGCATTTTAATCCAGTCTGTAAAAAGTAAAGTTCTTGTATTTTTCCCCCTAAAACTGATGAATAAACAGTGAAACTGTTTTCAGATTTTTTCCAGTTGTCTTGTCATCCAAAAGGTGACGATTGCAATGAGTTCAGAACTTTGTCAAGGTCCTCCTTCATGTCTTTATGGAGCTGCCTTTGTGCACTGGTGTCCAGTGATGCTGATTAAAATAACAGTTATACCCTAATTGTTCCAACAAATTTTGAAGCACTGACTTGTCCAAAATGTATTGGTATGCTGAAGCACTCAGAATCCCTTTTACTAGAACCAGATAATCGGCCCACTCCATCAGATTTACTTAGTTAAGTGCTGCCAAACTCAGATTTGTTGCATGTTTTCAGGTGTTGGAACTTGATTCATTTTTCCCCTTGAGAATCCATTTCCACCAATTTCTGTTCCTTCATCTGGTGGTTAGAATTTCACCTTATGTTGTATATCTTGAATGGAACAGCTAAGCAAGTTTTACATCTCCAAATTAAGCCAGTCTGTTTGTGGAGTTAGGTTTTAAGTGTAATTTGTTTTAACAGCCACTGAGTATTGATTATAATATCCAAAAACGATTTGATTCACCAGAGCCTCAATTGATTCGATTCTGACTTTTTTGAATTTTTTCGATCCACTAAATCCAATTCAACTTTGAGTTTACACATTTAGACACATTTGTTTAGAAATTGATTATTTATCTACTATATGTTTTGAATATATTCCTATTAATCTGATCCAGTTCACGTACTGTAAAATGAATTATTTAAATAATTAGATTGTTAATATCATACAGTGTTACATGGATTCTCTAAAGGAGAAGTTCTAACTAAAATGTTCAGATCATTAACATTGGAAACATTGTTCTGCTTCTCCTGGAGGACGTTTCAGTTTGGCCACTAGGTGGCGATCGCAACAGCATTACACCTTATTTCTGATGGACTGATAATCACACCTCATCGTTTCATTCATGGCCTCAGATGAATAAATTGCTTTGAAGTCTCTCTGAAGATCAGTCCTAACCGATGAGATTTTCCTTACATGCTGCAGATCATCTCCACATTTGACTTCATTTGCAGAGTCGAGTGCTAACACAGCCCTCTGCACTCAGCTCATCACACACGGCGATTAGAAAAAGCATTCATCTGCTCTTCTTTTTACTGTGACCTCTGAGTTTAAGTGCTATATATGATTACCATCAGTGCAACTTCTGGCACTGCAGCCATTTAAAATAAATGTTCCTGAAGTAAATTATTTATTTTCCCATAAATTTCCTGATTTAAAACGTGTTTTTTGCTAATATTTCCCATGACTGAAACTTGAGCTAAGTGTGACTTCCCTTTTTACACCATTTTATGTCCTGTGTGAAGAGACGGAAGAGACCCTGTAGTGCAAAAATAAACTGCAAGAGCCTTTTATTTAACATCATCTAGACATCCCTACCTGTATGTCTGCATACTAACTGCTTGCTTTCTTTAGTTAAAACGACTTCAGGGAACCCAAAATGTCTTTCTAATTAATCTTGAACTGCACCACATTTCTTTTAGCAATAGTTTTTGTTGTAAATCATGTATGCGTGTGTGGGACTTGACCTTTAAGTGTTTCTTTCAATCGGTGTGTGTTGACGTACCAGTGAAGGTGTTGCATGTGCTCTTTGCTAAAGTACCATCTGTGACTGAAGTGTGTGATCATTTTCCCACCAGTGCCTTAAATGTGACCTTGAGGAGTGTCTGATGATTTCATCTTTTAAATTGTCCTGCCTCCTTCCTGTGGCGCGGCGATCAAAACTTTGACGTTTGCCGTCTTCTTTTAGGGATGGCGGCCATCCGGAAGAAGCTGGTGATAGTCGGGGATGGAGCTTGTGGGAAGACGTGTCTTCTCATTGTCTTCAGCAAAGACCAGTTCCCTGAGGTTTACGTTCCCACCGTGTTCGAGAACTACGTCGCTGACATCGAGGTTGACGGCAAACAGGTGAGACTTTAGCAACGCTCTGGGTTCAAGGTGTTAGTTTTTAGATATGCTTAAAAAAGAAATGTATCATGATGATGCATTTAAAGCTCGTGTGTCAAAGTCGAGGCCCGGAGGCCGGATCCGGCCCTCAGGGTAAACATATCCGGCCCTCCAGATCATTTCATATTATATTTTTTTGCGCTTATTTCTAACTTGTATCATTTTGACAAAATATATTTTTATGGAGAGTAAAATATTGAAAGTTTTTTAAGGTTTAAGTTGATTTATTCTTGAATAATATTCCTGCCTTTTTATTATTATTTATGTTAAAAAGTTACAGTTTTAAAAGTTGGCATTCTGCTAGCTTTTTGGACTATTTTGGCATTTACTAAGATTTTTTTTGGCTATTTTGGAATTTAGCTAATATTTCAGCTACATGCTAGCTGTTTTGTTTAGTTTTTGGCTTTTTTCAGTTTTCAAGGCTTTTTTTAGTTTAGATAATACTTCATCTACATTCAAGCTATTTTGGCTAATTTAAATTTTTTGTTTTTTTTAGGCTGTT